>NW_010290911.1:12925-15248 GCF_000700745.2 Antrostomus carolinensis | reverse complement strand
GCGGTTGAAGAACATGGCCCATTCCATTGCTGAGAGGTAAGACAAGGGGGCAAGCCTTGGTGATTCACTTGGACCTGACCTGGGAGTGTCAGCTCAGTGGGCATTAGCTCCTGACCTTGTTTCTGCTGGCTGGACTGTGACATCCACAGCAGTGTATTCAGGAAGACAGAGAAGAGATCAGAATTTATCCTGGCCTGCTCATGATGGCTTGCAGTACTGAAACCAGAAATGTCATCTTCAGGGGCAGGCCAGGTCAATTTGGCAAGCAGCTTTACCTGTAGGTGAATCAGGAAAAGGGAATTGCAGGATTGCCAACTGGAGACAGCAATAAATATAATGAATTGCATGTTTTAGATAATTTTAAAGCAAAATATTGTTAACAGTTTGCAGAATCACTGCAGTTCTCTTTGAAATAGCATTGAGAGAGCTACAAAGCCAATAATTCTGAGCTGTAACAGCAGAGCAGCGAGTTCAGGAGCTGTCTGAAAATTATTTCACTGCTGCTTAAATGAAAGCTAAAAAGGGAACATTTAAGCTGAGATGTGTATGTGGCTAATGTAACCAGTGGGCCTCATTTCCACAGCCTGTTACTTTACAGAAGTGACATGTGGTGTTTAGAAAAGAGAGAGAGATGGAAGCGACCAAAAGGAATGTCACCTGCAGTGTCAGCGTGCTAATTAGGATACGTGTTTGAGAGACATCAGTGCTCAAGATTCATTAGCAGCTAGAAGTCAGGAATAACCTGCTTCTGAAAGGCTGTAATTGCAAAATTGCTTTGGGATTTTTGAAACCATCTTCTTTCGGTGCATCTTGTCACAGTGACTGCCAGGGACTATTCTTACATTTTACTAGAGCAACATGTCGGTACCTGTGAGAAATGTCATACTGCTTTTCCCCAAACATTCTGGTGGGGAGGGAATAAAAATAAACCAAGCATGCTTGCTGGCAGTTTGAAATTGAGAAGACAAATACAGCAATGTATTGATTTCACTCAGAGGCCTTTGCCTTTCTTCTTTTGACAAGTGGCATTTGCCAGTCACTCCTTCAGTCAGCCTCTCCTTCATTTCGCCAGGCTGCAGACCAAGTGCAAATTGGTACCGTATTGACTTACTCAGTGACTCATTTGGTAGCAGGCATTAAGGAGAATTAAACCTATGGCTTGAGTTTAAGCTTCAGCAAAGGCCATAATGGACTTTGTTTTGCTGCTTGCTTTGATCTGTGTGAGAGTGCTAAATATGACTGTTCAATAATGGCACTTTACAGCCGCAGACCTTCCTGATTGCAAAGCCAGAACGGCTCTGATTAGCTCAGCTTCTTACCAATTAAATGTAATACAGGGCTTTTCTTCAGCAATGCAGCTTCCCTCCTGTGCATTCTTCTGGTGGTTTTGGACCCTGGGAGACACCCAACAGAAAAAGCCAAGAGGCTATTTGACTTCCTCCCCTGCAACAGCAAAGTGCATGGTGTGTACCATGTACTTGACCACTCTTACTATTGCCTTAAGCAGGGAGCTCCTTTCTGACCTTGTGCTACCAGGAGTGAGAGCAGACAGCCCCCCAGTTCATCTCCTAGCAAGTGTAGCTAGAGCAAACATGTGGAAGCATCTAATCCATTTTTAAGTCTGAACTTCTTGCCTGAAGCAGGCAGTTGTGCTGGAGAATTGTCTGCTGTGAAACTGTGTTAAGCGTGCTCGTACAGCTCTTGCCTTGCAGCTCTCTGGTTCCTCTTGCTGTTTTCCCCATGAATATGGGAAGTGTACACATTTAAAAGGAAACAAATGCTGGATTTGATGGAAAACTAGAAGTGAATAGAAGTATAAAAAAAAGCCACAACCTGTGAAAATTCTGCCTCCTGGTTAAGGAATATTAAAGCTGTTCTTTGTTAGATGCCTTCTGTCCTTGTGCTTGATGTCTCTGCTTCCAAGAATTGCAAGAGCACGTTTATAAATGGCTTCCATTTTGCACAATAAAATTGTAAAACACTTTTTTTCAGGTACAAAGCTCAGGGGATAAGTGCAAAGAAATCCATTGACTCCACGTTCTACCTTCTGCTAGACTTAATCACGTTTTTTGATGAATATCACACCGGTCACATTGACAGGGCCTTTGATGTAAGTTTTAAGAGTTCTGTTTGAAGTGCAGCCTTCCTAATGCTCTTGAAAGCCCAGAATGTCTCAAAATAACATCACTTAAAATAAAAAAAAAAATACATTTAATGAGTTAGAAGGTGCTGCAATACTGCAGGAATTTAAAAATGTGTTTCTTCCTTGTTGTTTGTTAATCAGGATAATCTTTCTGAAGCTCTTTGGTAGACATTGAACGAA
>NW_010290911.1:859-12894 GCF_000700745.2 Antrostomus carolinensis | reverse complement strand
CTCAACAAAGTGAGGAGATAAACCAATAAATAGCATTTAAATTATTTCTTTTGAATGGAATTAGGAGCATTTCACTAACACTTCAAAAACCTACTTTATTAGTATGTGGTACATAGAATGTTGATTATCTACCCTGATTCCTGCTTTTCTTTTTGAAGATTATTGAACGCCTAAAGCTTGTACCTCTTAGCCAAGACTCTGTAGAAGAGAGAGTTGCTGCCTTTCGGAATTTCAGTGATGAAGTAAGTAATGTCTCGTGGTTGTAGCTTCCAAAAGCCTTTTGCTTTGTTAAAAGGATCGTAAAACCTTTTCATTTCATCATTGTCATTCGTTAATGAGGAAATAGGATGGAATGATTTTATGTTTGTACAAGTAGACTCTTGGCTTTTTCTCCTTCGTGCTGCTCTTTGGAGCAGTAGAATTCCCTGCCCAGAAATCCTATCTGCATTTTGCAGAAGGCATCTGCAGATCTGAATCTCTCTGAACTTACTGACTTTGATTGAAGAATTTGGAATATTGAAAACTTTTAAACTGTTCTGCTGACTTAGTTCTTCCATGCTTTTAATGGTCATTGAGCATTTGCAGGGTCTTGTGCTTTCTTCCCTCCATGTTAGAGGAGCTCATGTGTTTGGGTATTAGCAGATAAATTGTATGAAGCATAATGGAAGGCGATTATTGCTCTTGAGCTGTTTTAACTGGAGGGTGACACTTCTCTTTCAGACAGCATTTGTGTATGTTTGTGTGCTTTGGAGTTTTTTGTATTCAGGTGCTTTGGTTTTATCTGAACTGTTGCTATCAGACATGAAGGTACAGCCATTATGCATCTCTGTCTCAAAACTCTAACTTTTTTTGCCTGGTGGTGTAGTCACAGCAGGAGTAACCTGTTAATTGAGTGAATACCAACCAAATGGTTACTTGATTTTCTGATGTCGTACAGAAAGAGTAATGATTCTGTCAAACTGCTCTTCATTGCAATCTGTTTGGTTTTTTTTTACCCTTGCTTCTTTGTGTAGATCAGGCACAATTTATCTGAGATCCTGCTTGCAACCATGAATATTTTATTCACCCGGTATAAGAGGATGAAAGGCACAAGCCCAGCCACTCCTGCCAGACCCCAGCGGGTAATGGAAGACAGAGATTCGGTAAGATTATAATCCTCACTGTCTGACAAGTTTTCCTACCTACTTTTTCCCCTGATTTCAAGGGATTGAACATCAAATAACTGTGACTCTCTAATGGTCTTTGCTTTTGACTAGCTCAGTTACTCAGAGTCAGACTACTCAGCTTGCTCAGTTAGTCTTCAGACTGGTCTCTCCTAACTTCAGCTTTGTGTAAAGAAATTTGGCTCTAAATGGCATTGAGCTAGTTAAGATGTATGACACTATATATCCACCTCTTAGCAAGAGAAAGCAAGTATTCAGTTTGCTACTTGGTGGGATCTTAACTAGTTAACAGAAGTGGGCAGCTCAGTGTCTCTAGGGTGGTTGGTGTTGCTGCCTTGACAAAGGAGCTGTTGTTTCTCAAGAACCTCCTTTCATTTGCGTTAGTGCCCTGTTCATGCAAAACTGATTGCTGGTGGAAAGGCCTTCCTTGACTCCTCTTCTTGTCTTGCCTCTGTAGTGATGTGGGCTGATAGTTTCAAAGCATCCTTGGGCAATACACCAAGATGCTCAAGTACATCCACTTGGTAAATGGCTGTAGCAATTTGCCAGTGGTGTTCTGCTGCCTCTGCAGCAGAGTGGGCAGCCCCCAGGTATGGTGGAGCTTGGTCTGGCTGCCTGGTTTAAATGTCTGGCAACGCTGGGTGTGACTTCACTGCTAGAGTTGGGGCTTGAAGCATTTCCCTCACTCACTGATAGAAGCCTACACCTTCAGCAAGCCTCAAACCAGATGCCACTTGAAGGGCACAGCCAGGTTTGTGGGCATTTGCCTGGCAGCATGCTGTGCTGAGCAGAAGGGTTCTCAGCTTACCTGTCATTGGGTTTGGTCTTGTAGCTCTTAATAAGTTAAAGCTGCTGCAGGCACTTGAAAACCAACACCAAACCACTCATCCCATCTTACAGATTAGGAAATAAATATCAACTGCTTTTGAGAATGAAAACCAACTTGGGCCACAGCCAGCTTTATTCCAGGCTTTAGTCAGCTGCAAAAGTGCCTTTGATCTGTAAATGGTAAAAGTCTTAGTAGCATTTTTAAATTATATCAGAAAATGAAAGGCTCAAGTTAATGATACAACTTTTGTCTTTGGGGTGCAGTCTGTGTGTGAGCTGTGGCATTGTCTTCTAGATTGGTGACGTTGGAGAAGGATGAATGCTCTTTGGGCTTCTCCCACCTTAAATTCTGCACGTGTGAAGAAGTCCCAGGCTAACACAGTCTGTTACCTACTCTGTGTGTTCACAAAGTTGGCACTGAGCAAACAGCCTTAACTCCTTGCTTTCCAAATGAGCTGTTTATTTTGGTGTTGTGATTTCAGTCTTGTGCCTTGTGTAGAACCATTTACCGTCTCCATAGAGGTGTAATGCTGTCAGGTGTCATCTCAGTATGAAGACCATGACCATGACCTACCAAAGTTTGTTGGGCTGGTTGGCAGTGGGATCAGCAGCTTTGCTGGCAGGAGTTTCTGAAGAAGGAACCCACCATGACATCATATCAACAGCGTGCCTGTTACCAACGTGCTCAGCGTGAGCATGATTCCTAAATGTGCTCTGCACTCTCATGCTGTTACAGTTGTGGAGATCAGTTGATGATATACCTTGTTAAAAACCCTTGAAAGTTGTCTTTTTTCAGGTTTCAAGTTTTGTTAATGAAACTTTTGGCCTTGTGATGGGATCTCGTGGCAGCAGGGCATCAGTGGTGTTGGAGACAGAGGGTTCCTGAGTCATGGATCTCTGGCTGCCGTGTGCAATAAAAGCTGTGCTTAACCATCAGAGGGGACAAGTGCCTGTTGTCTCTGCAGTCAGGGAGGGGATAAGAGAACAGCCATGTGACTGGAATGTCAAAAGGGAGCAGAAATCTGCTAATGTAAGATTAGCTAGAGAGAAAACATCTACAGCCCTGTAGCTCCTGGCTGCCTAAAGATTGGCATGTGCAGAAGAATACCAGGCATGGGCCCATGGAAGGTTGGGTAAGAATAACTCTGTGTTCCCCTTTTTGCTTACCCTTAAGAATTTCCTCCAAGACTGCAGGAGCAGGGAATCTAGATCACTTCAGTTTCCCTGCCTGGGAAGCAGCTTTGGGGGATTGCAGTGGTGGGAAGAAATGAGGACATTTCAAATGTGAGGGGAGAGGTTTTTCTTCAGCAAAATCTCCCCGTTCACCTGAACAGAGACAGCAGGTAGGAGCTTCTGCAGGCTGTGCTTGGCAAGAATTTTTCTTTTGAACTTCCCTGGGAGAAAGGCAGCTTTTCCTTTTCCCACAGGGAAGCAAATTTTAGGGGAAGTCAGGCTCTCCTAGAAGCTTTAACAATCTCAGTGCTCTGCCGAGTAGACAGTGCAAGTGAAAAATGACTTTTCCTTGAATAGTCTTTGAAATCCCTGGGTTTTCTCTAGATCCATCAGAGCAGACAGATTCAAGTCACTCTGTTCATCAGAAGAATTTGAAAACACAAGATAGTAACTGTAAGTCTGAGGTTTAATGCACACAGCAGGGAATAGAGTCCCCCAGAGTAGGAACACGTGGCTCTTGATTTTTGCCCTCTGGTGCCAAGCACTGGTCTGCTGGCCACGCTGGGTGGGATCCTGCTGTAATGGGGAGGGAATAGAGGAGCTTTGGCAGGAACAGTGTGGACCCAGCAGCAAGGGCAGGATGGAGAGGAACAGGACCTCTGGAGCCCACTGAACCCAGTGATGCTCTCTGCTTGAATATCCACTTTGGAGATGAAATGGGTTTTGTTTAGAAATGATCAGGTTCAGAGTTGGAGATTTTGTTTATTGCAGAATGAAATTACCTAAAGCTGTGTTTTGAGTCTTTTTTTTTTTTTTTTTTAAAGTATATACATTAATTAGTTTGGGGAATAAGGGAGCAAAGTCCTGTCCCACCTGGCCTGATCCATTTTGTCAGATTTTGGGCAGAGATTGCAGGGAGCCATGGCTGCAGTGACAGCCCTGACCCAGCTGCTGTGAGTGTGTGACAGCAATGTCATACGCTCCCCGCCCCGATCTGGGGTGGTGAACTCTCTGGAGCAGCCCACGGGCATTATCTCGGTGGTAAAATTAGGTCATGAAAGGAATGGAATTCTGTATTTTTTATTTGTGGTCTTATTTTCAATCACAAGTGACTCTAACATTCGTTAAGTAATTACAGCCAATAGAACATCTAGACCTCCAGGCCACTCTTAACCTCTGCAAACCTCTGCTCGTTCTTCCTGGAGCATTGCAACCTATCGTCTTGTTTTGATTTTTTAAAATAGACCAGCTCTAGTATCATTGCTACCCAAAAGGTAAAGGGAACAGTAACTCACACTGCTCCTAAACCTTTTGCAGTCACTATGAGAGGTTTTGCCTTATAATATTTTTATTTCAAACACCTTGATGTGCTTTTTTTCCATCTACCACCTGTTTTGACCTCCACTGAAAAGCAGCAGGTCAGACACAATGACACGACCTGGCTGTGTAACTGATTTGGAAGCAGCCTACAAGTGTTGACTGTGACTGGAACTGAACAAGTAATTTTCAGGCCACCTCATTAAGTAGCTAATGCTTTGGTGTTAACTAGGTGGGAACTTACAGTGAGGGAAACTGTCCTGGGAGCTTTTAGCAATTGAGTCAGTCTCAGTTTTGCTGCTTACTCCAGAGACCCACTGTGTGTGCTTCCCACTGCATCACCGGCTGTGCCATTTGCAGCTCCAGGTATTCATCCATCCTCAGCCAGACAGGAATACAGCACAAGATGGGAACCCTGCTCTGTATTTCAGCCAGGCCACTGGGTTTTCTGGACAGTCACAGCTTTCCTTCAGACAGGATAATAGAAACAGAAAATTAAATGGCTATTTAAACTTTCCTGCCCCATGTGTGAGGTTGAAGGTTTTCTGCGCAGCTGAAGCAGTAACATTTATACAGGGTCCTGAAACAAAGATGAGCATCCTGGCTCTTCTATTATCAGCTGCCAAAGCTCCTTGGTTGCCACTGAATAACTAATGGTTTAACTTCACCCTGAAAAAGGGACAGAATTACAGAGATGGGCGCTGGGGCTGGTGTTTGTAGCTGTTCCCAGCCATGGAACAGGCTTCTGTCGCTTCTCTGTAAGTTCCTGCTCTCAGATTTACCATCCACACGCCCACAGCAACCAAAGCTGCTTCAGCTTTCCCTGCAGTCAGAAGATTAAAGGAAGATTTGAATGGTGGGATCTAGTACAGTGATTTATGGATGCTTAATATTGAAGAAGAAAACACTGTGAGCCATCAAAACGATCAGTCTACACAGTTTTCCAGAAAGATTCAGGCTTTCTGTATTCTCCTCACCTCTACCAGTTATCAGGATGATTTTCCTTTTAATTTACTAACAATTTCAACAAATAAAACAAATTATTCCTGAATTCCTTCAGCCTTCTGGTGCTCAAGAAGGGGTTTGGTTACTTCAGGGCAAGGTCTCTGAACGTACTTGATACCTCTGCTTTCACTGTGTGAGGGAATGAAGAGCCTTTAAGGATATCAGTGTGTTGTAGGTGGTGCTGGAGACCTCCGGGTGCGTGTGGCACCACCGGTTTGTTTCTAGTGCTTCTGCTTTGAGAACATTAATGCTGCATTTCAGCAGGGTCAACTTTTATATTTTGCAAAGTGGGAAAGAATCCTGTTGCCCTGGGAAAACCCACTTCATGCAGAAATAACAAGATTGCTGCAGTACAGCAACACTCCACGTGGTTGAAAATGTTTTTTCTGCAGTAATTCTAAATAAATGGGATTTTATTTATTTTTTTTAATTAAGCAAAAGGGTAACTCGATATGCTTTTAAGGAAATAACTGGATTTCCTTCCAAATGGGGAAATACATTATCCAGAGGGCAGCTCTGAGAAATAAAAGATTACATTTGCTTGTTTGGAAAGGCAAGTGTTTAACTCCTGTCTAACTCAGCTGTAACTGTACTTTATATTTTTGTTGTTTTGTTTTTAGCAACTTCGATCTCAAGCTCGTGCACTGATAACGTTTGCTGGAGTGATCCCTTACAGAACATCTGGAGACACGAACGCGAGGCTGGTGCAAATGGAGGTCCTTATGAATTAGCTGAGAAGCTTTTGCTCGGGGTGCAGCAGCCCGCGCTTGTCGTTAGTACGCTCAAAGGGTGGGACCAGGATCGTTTTGTATTCTGTATTTTTGTTGATGGAAATAAATTTCTTTGATTTCTATTTGTTTTTGACATTTTCATTTTCACTGGTTTTTGTCTTTTTTATGTTTTTTATTCTTTTTACTTTAAATTGGTTTCTATTTAGAAAATTGTTCTTAATTAGTTAATGGGCTGTGCAGAGAAAGAAGCAGATCTACAGTAGCAAGGTTAAACGAGTAATTTTATAGCAGCAGAGAAAGTGGAGAAGAAAACTTTGATTTAATGCTTGCTTGAACGTACAGCTTGGAACTTTTAGAGGGTTTTAGTTTTTTGAATGCATGCTAAATGTTGCCAATCTATGACACCCTACACACGTGACACGCTGCTCTCGGTCCATTACGTTGTCTCGTGTGGCGTCTGTGTTTCCGCGGTGCAGGTGAGCTCCACATGCTGCAGAGACTCCTTTATGCTTAAGGAAGTTTAACCTCTTGGGTTGGTGTCGCAGATGTACACAGCTCTGCACATCCTGGAGCTCTGCTGAAGCTTTTGCAGGAGCAGCTGGGATTGGAAACAGGTATATTTTGGTAGGAGAGATTTTTGTGATTGATAACATGAGTTTTTGGCTGGTTGCATTCAAAAATGATCCCGTATGGAGTTCACCAGGAGGAGGAAGGAAGCTGAAGTCCACATGTGGATGCATTGGGTGTGGGTGGATGTTGCTGTTGATTCAGTGGGAAACCTGAGTCCCATGGAAGCGATGGGCATGAAAAAATGGTTCACTTTAAATGTTTTGAGCTACAATTAATCAATGTGAAAGCCCAAGGAGCATGTTATAGTATCACCTGTTCTCTTTCCTATGGCTGCCGGTCTTTGAAACGAAACAGGAGGAATGTTGGTTGCTCCTGTTGCTCCCTGCCCACACATCCTTCTGCACCGCTGCTGTCTTGCCCTCACGCTGTTTGTGTTACTGGGATATGAGAACACGTCTGGTTCTGGGCACAACAGGCAACAAAACAGGGGCTGATTCCACCCTTGGCATGTTAATAGCTGTTGTGGGAGGCAATTAATCTCCGTTTTGCAATGTCTGTGTTTTAATGGCATAGACAGATATTTGACTGATTGGATGACAATTTCCTAATGACATTTTTCTACCAGAAATGCTGTAGCATAAATTTTATCAACCTTTTGGATGGGAAGCAAAGGGATGGCTTGCCAAGCCACCCAAAACCATGTCTCATGGCCTGAGCAAACCGGCTGCTGGGGCTCCCAGCCAGCAGAGCTTGGGATTGTGTGTGGTCCTATAGCACGTTCAAGGTGGCTTCAGCTGAAGGCTGAAAGAGACCTGGACACCACCCTGCGAGTAAAGGGGCTTTGGTGAGTTACCAAGGAATTATTGAGGGGAGGGGGGAATTGAATTGCCTAACAGAATGTTACCAGGTGAGCGTGGAAAGCTTTCTTGGTTATTAACGTTTCTGGTGTAATCCTGTGGGGATGGTTCTTGGTGTGTCTCAGTTGAAAATTCATCCAGTTCCCTAGAGAACAGGTTACCAAAAAGTAAGTGGCAGAGCAAAGCGTCTTCCCAGACAGTCCTGCTTGAGCCAGGGTTGTCCCGTGTAGAGTCCTGCAGGACAAACCCTGCTCCTGTGTTTTTCCTGTTACTCCCCAGCATCCAACCACCTCACATACAGACAGGCTGGCGAGTCTGTACCTGTCCTCAGGCAACCAGTGACCTGAGCAAGAGAGGGACAGCGTCTGCCCAAGTCTGTTTGGGAAGGGTGAAGGCCACCTTCCCCGCTCTAATTCCCTCTCTCCCCTCCACCCTTCACGGTGGCTCAGCTCTGCCATTTGCAGAACCTTGTTCTGTTTTTCACCCGTCCCCTCCTCAGCTGAGCCATGGTGCTGCCTCACTGGCTTGTTTCTGATGTCAGACATTGAACCTAGGGACCTTTTAAACCCAATGAGTTGCCCTTTATTCTGTCTGTCCTTTGAGGAGAGCTGTAGCAGATGCTTTTCTGGTGCTTCTCAGCCATCACTGGTGTTAGTAAAAGAGAAAATTTATGGCTGTGTGCAGTTTGCTGCCTTTGTGCTCAGTGGGTTGTGACTCCTTCTAAGCTAAGCAGAAACTGAATTATTTCCTACTTTGAAAAGCCAAAATGGTCCTTCTGTGGTGCACCAGCAGAGGACATAAACCCCAGGGAATCAAAGCCCTGGGAAGGTCAGGCCCAGCCCTGTTTCAGACAAGATGTGAGAGGTTGTGGGTTTAACAGAAGATGCCTTCAATAGTTGGAATTAAATTATGTCTTGTTGATTGCCCTGTGATTTCTTCTTGCTCCTGTGCAGGTTGTGAACGTTGCAGCTCATCCATCTTCCCACGTTCCCGAGAGAGCAGGTTCCAGCTCCACCCCCAGGCCTGGCTTTGACAAACCCAGCTCTCTGAGTGACTTTAAGGGCTTTGCTGCATTGAGGTAGATGCTGACACACATACGGTGCTTTCCTGAGTAAGGCACCCCCGTGGTTTTCCAGATGTTGCTGTTCTCTCTCCACCCCACACTTATTCTGCTGGAGAGAACAACGTGGATCTGCTCCTGTGGGTTTCTGCCCGGCAGATGTGCTGCTGCTGGAGTGACATTTGTAACCCTTTGTACCCCGACTGTGCTAATGGGCAGGCTTAGCCTTGTTTTTCTAAATGTTTCATCTGCTAGAAGGGCTTTTTGGGCTGTCACCATATTCTTACGTTGTGTTTGGAGCAACCTACTCAAAGGTGATGTTACTAAGCGCTCCCTTTACAACAGGGTGTAGTGCTGGCTCTGTTCTCGTGCACAAAGGAATTCTGCTCCGAGAACCTCGCACAGGTCAAATGGAAAATGGTGATAATGTGCAGCAACATCTGAGCAAGTTTCTGGTTTACCAGGCACAGTTTGCAGCAGGGCTGTGGGTGTTCATCGGAGCTGAATTTTTTCTTAGTATAAACTGACAAATCTTCTCTCAGTCTGTGGAGCTCTGGCCCTTTGTGCAAGAAAAGGGTACAGATGAATGCAGTGGATTAAATTTAGGATCATTCCATCTGCTTTTTCCTATTCTGGAACTAACCCTCAGCAATCAAGCTCCTCCAGGTAGATGAGATGCATCCCCAGGATGGCTCACCATTTGGAGCCAAATGCAGCTTGTGCTTGTGCTGCTCAAGAGGACTTGAGGAATGAAAGAGTGAAAAGGTGTTTGCCTCGGGAGTCTCTGACTTTCTGTCCTGCTATGGGTGCTACTGCAACGTGCTGAGTCTCCAGGTCAGTTTTCCATGGGTTGTGAAATTTCCACGAGAGCTGTGGTGTCCGCACAGCAGCTCCGAATGCTTTCTGTTCTGCACGTCCTTTGATGATCAAGGTCTGAATTGATGTGCTCTGGATTTAGGAGGGAGTTGCAGGGGAATCTGGAAATACTCACTGTATACTTCTGCCCTAAGTTACCTGTCCAGTAGGGAAAAATAAATAAGTTAAAGCTCTGCCCAGGGGTTAACCATGGGCTACTGGTAAAACCAAAACTGAGCTGGAAGACAACCAGCTCATGTCAGAATTGAACAGGTGCCAACAAGCAGAAAACCTGCTGAAACGAGCCTGGAGGGCCCCTCCTGACCGCTGCCCTGGAGCTGCTGTCAGCGGGTCCTGTCTTCTCAGCTCGGTTTCTTTGGTGTCTGTGGTTTTTTCATCCCCCCAGCATTAGTTGTAAGTATTTTCTCAGCGGTGCCCGCACTGTCACCCCAGTGTGCGCTGCCTCAGCGGGTTGTCCAGTCAGGGTACTGCCTGCAGCTGCGAGATGCCTTCCTGCTCCTCTGCGTCTTCCTGGGTTTCCCCCCTGCCTGCAGATTCTGCATCTCAATCCTGATTTGTTTTGTTTTGTTTTCCAGACAAATGCTAAATGAGATGGCTCCTCTCTTCTCCTACCACTGTTTGTCTGAGACAGCACTCGGACCTTGTTCTTTGCAGGAGCTGAAGGAATTATCTTCAAAAAGAATTAATTTAATAGAAGTTTTTTGCTCTTGTTGCCCTCTCAACACTTATCTCCCCAACGTTAATAAACCTCAGCCTCTCAAAGAAGCCAACTGTTTTCCTTCCAGCCTGGAGGAGAGAGGGGGATATTGTTAATCCCAGTTCTGTGTCCCTGGGGTAGGACAGCGCTCAAATCCTGCCACTGTTCATGTCCCAGTACTGGCATTTTTGCCTGTTTCGCTCTGGTCTGAAGTTGGAAGTATGGAAATACTGTGTGGAAGAGGATGGGAGATGATCCCTTTGGCTCTGTCAGGTAAGGTTGCTGGCAGTTGCCTGAATAACATCTATTTTCTCTTCCCAGGCTTCCTTCCCTGCAATACCAAGGAATTGAGTCTTGTTCCGCACGGTGGGTTTGCAGCGCTGAGCCCCTGCGTTGTTCACTTGGCCCATGTCACCCGGGGTGGTAGGTTCCCTCTTCCATGGGGATGGAAACAGGACAATTAAAACTTCATTAAAGTTGGATTATAGCGCTTTGGCAAACTTTAAAAGAAGCCGTATGCAAAACATTGCACTGCTCTCTGCCTAACTCCCTTCGGGTTCGTTTGATGCATTTAACAGCCAGTTCAGTGGAGCAGGGGATCAGCTGGAAGCGAGGGAGAGCCCTGCAGAACCAGCTCGGCACCTCTTCCCTGCAGGAGCCAAGGGTTGGAGGGACGCACCCCGGAGCTCTCCTCTTCTGCTGGCAGCTCCCAGCGCCGGATGGCCCCGGTATTGTTGCTGCAGCTGGTGTTGTGAATCAGGCCGACGACAAGCGCATCCTACTATCCGGCTATTTCACTACACCAGGGTTGCATCATACCACTCGCTTCACTCTTCGCCTCTGGAGTCACAGAATCCCAGACTGGTGGGGTTGGAAGGGACCTCAGGAGATCATCCAGTCCAATCCCCCTGCCAAAGCGGGTTTTTCAGGAAAGTGTCCAGGTGGGTTTGAACATCTCCAGAGATGGAGACTCCACACCCTCTCTGGGCAGCCTGTCCCAGGGCTCCGGCACCCTCACAGGAAAGAAGTTTTTCCTGAGGTTTTTCTGGAACTTTGGGTGTTCCAGTTTGTGCCCATTGCCCCTTGTCCTGTGTCTCCCAGATCATCTTGGACCATGTTGTGTTTAACAGAGACCCCCCCCACTGTTTGAGAGACTCATGCTGCTTTGGGCAAGTTTGTGTTTTTGCTGAAATAATGAAGTTCTCAAATAAAGCTGTTTCTGGTGGATGAGTCTGCTGCTGCTTCTGGTGGTTTGTGAGGGGAAGGTGGTGACCACCGTACAGGAGGTGTTACAGGAGGTGTTGTACAAGGTGCTGGAGCCGAGGCTTTTTCCTCATCCCCATCTCACCCTTCTCATGGTTCTTCTCCCAGAGAACAGCAGCGGCACCGCCTGCGCCGGCACATCCTGCCCCGCGGTGCCCGGGCCTTGGGAGGGCTGAGCCGTGCGGGCGGGTGAGCTCGGCCCGTCCTCAGCTTCCCGGGTAAGCGGGTGTGCGCTGGCCCTTACGCAATTGCAGGCGGTGTCTGTTCACACACAAACAGGCCCAGGGGCCGAGTCCTCACGGAGCAGGTTCACGTTTGTGCGTGGATGCAGAAGAGCCAGAGGCAGCAGGGCAGCAGCCCCAATTTTCCATTAACTTGCAAAGCGCACGGGGCGGAAATTCAAACAGGCTGTGGTGCTGGTGCTGCTCTGGGAGGTCATTGCCTCCCTCGGTCGCTGTCTTCACCGATCTTATCTGCAACTGTTTTTAAGGCACA
>NW_010290911.1:391-827 GCF_000700745.2 Antrostomus carolinensis | reverse complement strand
CGTCCCTCCCCCTGTCCTCACCGCCCGGTGTATGGAGAGCCGCCTCAGCTCGTGTTGTGGGTGATGTGGGGAAGGGTTTCAGTGGCTCATTCAATCAGGGGTGGGATTGGAGGGAGTTTTGATCTTTGGCTGCTCAGAGGTTCCACCTCCCTGGGGCTGGGGGCTGGGGGACTGTGGGCTGCCAGCCCTGGGCAATCACAGAGGGACCACGGCTGACACCACTCTGTGTCCCCTGGCCTCTCCATCCCACTTTGCAGCCCCGTGGCATCAGATCCCAGTCAGGGACATCCCTCCCACCTCTCGATATCCCGCTCCCCCCTTTCCCCTGTTTCCACCGTGAGAAAAGGGGCCGTTTCCACTCCCGCCCCCAGCACAGCTCAGCGCCGTGGGCAGCGACTCGGAGACCAGCTGAGATGATTTACGGGATCTGCCGAGT
>NW_010290911.1:0-377 GCF_000700745.2 Antrostomus carolinensis | reverse complement strand
AGACCAGCTGATGTGATTTACGGGATCTGCCGAGTCTGGGGCAGGATCCCAGGGAAGGGAGAGCGTGTGTGGGAGTCTGCTGCCATTTTCCATAATAAATCCCAGTGGGAACTGAATGTTCCCAGGTCAGGGCCGGAGGCAAACTCAGCACCACGTTTCTCTGCTGATCTGTCCTTGGGACTTAATCTCAAATCTCTTATCGCCATCCCCATCGAGCTGGGAGCCAGCGATGCCCATTACAGCTGCTTTGACAGCCCTTCCAGCTATTTTTTTCCCCCTGACCAGCTCGGGGTGGTTGGAGCCAATTCTTTTCCCCCGTTAGCAATGGTGGTGGGTGGGTGCTGGTTGCCTCGCTCCAGTTTTACCGGATATAAAGC
>NW_010290910.1:5625-8092 GCF_000700745.2 Antrostomus carolinensis | reverse complement strand
AAAAATATAAAATAAATATAAATAATCAGGTATTTAGTATATCAAACTAAATACCTGATTAAAACTCTGGAGATTCTCTTCTTTTAAATATAAGGAAAAATATTGGGGTGATGAATGGATTGAGAGCAGCCCTGCAGAGAAGGACTTTGGTGTACCGATGGACAGGAAGCTCAGCGTGAGCCAGTAATGTGCACTTGCAGCCCAGAAGGCCAACTGTATCCTGGGCTGCACCAAACAAAGGATGGCCAGCAGGTCAAGGGAGGTGATTCTCCCTCTCTACTCTGCTCTGCTGAGACCCCACCTGGAGTACGGTATCCAGCTCTGGAGTCTTCAGCACAAGAAGGACATGGACCTGCTGGAGCGAGACTAGAGGAGGGCCACAAAAATTATCAGAGGGATGGAACACCTCTCCTGTGAGGACAGGCTGAGAGAGTTGTTGTTCAGCCTGGAGAAGAGAAGGCTCTGGGGAGAACTTGTGGCCTTTCAATACTTAAAGTTGGGGCTTATTAGAAAGATGGGGACAAACTTTTTAGCGGGGCCTGTAGCAATAGGACAATGGGTAATGATTTTAAACTTAAATCATTATCATAAACTAAAAGAGGGTAGATTCAGACTAGATATAAGGAAGAAATGTTTTGTGATGAGGGTGGTGAGAGACTGGAACAGGTTGCCCAGAGAAGTTGTGGATGTCCCATCCCTGGAAGTGTTCAAGTCCAGGTTGGATGAGGCTTTGAGCAACCTGGTCTAATGGAAGGTGTACCTGTCCAAGGCAGGGGGGGGTCAGAACTAGGTGAGCTTTAAAGGTCCCTTCCAACCCACACCATTCTATGATTCTATGATCTATTGGAATAAATGTTTTCCCTTTCTATGTTAATTTATACCAGTTGTCTAAGCATCCTCCTGTGTTAATTTATACCAGTTGTCTAAGCATCCTCCTGCAATCATTACTTAACTTATATAAGCATTATTATGATTGTACTAGTTATTTTCATATTGGAAACCAACAGATTTCTTATTTATTTTTGTATTGGTAAATATATTTCTAATTTAATATTACAAACAAATTTATACATACTACCACTTTCAAGTAGTGGACTTCAAAATGAATTGAAATTTTCCTCTATAATATTTCAGCAAGAATAGGAATAAATGGTTTAATAAAGCCACCAGCAGAAGTTAATTACTAATCATCTGAATATTTGTTTCTGAAGTTTTTTTAAACCTTTTTAAAAAACAAGAAAATACATTTCTCTTGTTCGATAATGCATTAATGCAAAAAATTTAGCATTTATTTCAAATAAATGTTTATAACAATGAAACTTTTCAACTCTAATGGAAAGAAAAAGCAAAATAACACTTAACATAATAATGCTGAGCGTTCATTAAGAAATTGGTGTTTGACACTACCAGTTTATATGAGATACAGTTTTTAGGTACTGTATTAGCCTTGATGCTCTTCGTCACATTCAGTCAGAGCTGCGTTGCTGCAGTCCTAGCTGAAAGCCCCAGGGAACATGTGCACAACCTCCTCTCTTGCCATTCTGAGTTGTCATAAGTGTTCATTTTCTGGGAAATGTGACCTTCTGTAGCAGGTTGTGGTGGGCTGACCCTGGCTAATGGCCAGATGCCCACCAAAGCCCCCTCTATCACTCCCCTTCCTCAGTTGGGCAGGGGGAGAAAAAAGAACGAAAAGTTCGTGGGTGGAGATAAGGATGGAGAGAGATCACTCACCAATTACTGGCACGGGCAAAACAGGCTCGACTTGGGGGAAAAAAACAAATTTAATTGATTACCAATCAGACAAGAGGAAAATGAGAAATAAAACCAAATCTTAAAACACCTCCCCCCACCCCTCCCTTCTTCCCGGGCTTATCTTCTCTTCCAATTTCCACCTCCTCCCCCCCAGTGGCACAGGGGGACAGGGGACGGGGGCTTAAGGTCAGTTCATCACACGTTGTTTCTGCTGCTCCCTCCTCCTCAGGGGGAGGACTCCTTCCCTCGCACCAGAGTGGACAGGAGACAGTCCTCCATGAACTTCTCCAATGTGAGTCCTTCCCATGACTGACAGTTCTTCACAAACTGCTACAGCCTGGGTCCATTCCATGGTGTGCAGCTCTTCAGGGACAGACTACTCCAGCGCAGGTCTCCCACGGGATCATAAGTCCTGCCAGCAAACGTGCTCCAGGGTGGGCTTCTCTCTCCATGGGGCCACAGGTCCTGACAGGAACCTGCTCCAGTGTGGGCTTCCCACGGGGTCACAGCCTCCTTCAGGCATCCACCTGCTCCAGCGTGGGGTCCTCCACGGGCTGCAGGTGGTCATCTGCTCCACCATGGACCTCCATGGGCTGCAGGGGGACAGCCTGCCTCACCATGGTCTTCACCACAGGCTGCCGGGGAATCTCTTCTCCAGCGCCTGGAGCATCTCCTCCCCATCCTTCTTCCCTGACCCTGGCGTCTGTGGGGTTGT
>NW_010290910.1:0-5534 GCF_000700745.2 Antrostomus carolinensis | reverse complement strand
GAGGCGTTACGGATTGGCTCGGCCTTGTCCAGCGGCGGGTCTGTTCATGGAAGCCAGTGGCATTGGCTGTGTCAGGTCGGACATGGGGAAAGCTTCTGGCAGCTTCTCTCACAGAAGCCAACCCTATGTTCCCCCCTCACTACCAAAACCTTGCCATGCAAACCCAATACACAGGTACTGAATTTACTGGGGATTTTTTAACAATGCTTTTCTTCAAAGGCTTGTGGCAAATTCAAAAAATGTTATAATAAAGTAATGCGCATATAGATATTATAAAAAATAGAATAAAAATAATTGTATTAACTACTGATCATTTAAACAACTTAAATGTTAATCTGATTGTATAGTAGCTCTGGTATATTTAATAAGCACTTTAAACTCCAATTTTTTATTATAACCTAGAATTTCGATAAATAGCACAAAGGTCATGGATGAGAAAAACCATGATTGTGGAATTACTGTTTGTTCAGGTTTTTGTAGTGTGAACTATTCATTACGAGACCTCTCCTTTCAATCTCATGCAGATGAGTTGAAGCTGAAAGTTAAGCTTCAACTTAGCTACTACTGCCTTTCACTTTTTTTCTTACATGCCAGTTACACATAGTGCTTTTTTAAGACTTTGACCCTCAAATCCACAGCATGAAAGAAGATCTTAACGGTAGCCATACATCTTCTATCTGTTGCTTCACAAATACCATGAACTCACCATGCAGAGAGTGCAGTACAGATCTACGTACATGCCAAGTCTAACACATAGGGAGCACACGAGCATGTCGTGCCCAGGAGCTTTGCAAAGATTAAAAACTCCTGGTGATCCACCAAAATGTGCAAAATGAGTATGATGATCGATTATTCTAATAGAAAAAAAGTAATCGGTGAGTTTGAATAGTCAGACAAAAAGAGGAGAGAAGGAGAATTATGAAAAAGAATAATTTATTTTTAATTTTCTGTGTGAGGAAAAAGAGTTTAAATACGATGTGGTGATAAGGAGGGAGTCAGTATGGGATACGAAGAGGGAGAATAATCTGGCTTGACCTGTATGCATGTATCAGGGAGCCCATTAGAAAGCCCCAGCCCACTGTTCTCATAAGCCATTTAAAATAATGTGGGGGCTGTTCCAGCTTTGCACAGGCTGTGAATAGAATAATTTCTTTCCCGCACTCAACATGTGTGCTGCAGGATCAATAAGGGAAGGTAAGGAAGACATAAACGAGGCCACTTTTATTATCCATCAAAAGATGCTTGTGCTAGGAGTAGGTCCTACAGAAAAAAGATTACATTTTTACATTGGCTTTTCAAAGAGAGAAAGAATGAGATTAAAGCAATTCACACAGCTGTGTGGAGATAAAGAGACATAGCCAATGAACCTAAGGGAGGATAGTGAAAGAAAAGATTTAGAAGGAAAATTAGGAACTTCTGTTTCTCACTGAACTTTGAGACATCTACTTTCATCTGAAATTGGATCATCATTGCATTATCTCAGGCTCTCCACAGTGAAATGCTAATAGTGTTTCTAGGTTTTGTTCTGTGGCTTTGACCTGATTTCCTTCATACTTTCTCAAAACAAAGCCATCTACTCCCAGCAGAATTTTTGAAACCTTTACAGACATGAGGTCATAAATTACTTTAGCAAAATTACAAATAGAAGGTTTTATCTAATGTGAATGCTTTGAGACAGACTTTTTTGTCCTTTTCAGCACCATTCATAGGAGCATGTGACCCTTTGTCTGGCTTATGTAATTTAGATCTGTGAAAATGGTTTCCACTATCTTCACTTTTCACACCATTCTTAGGTTCAAAATTATGTATGTAAGAGATACTTACCCCATAATGTCAGGGAGACTTATTCTGTTCCTATTCTGCAAGAGACTAAAACATGTTTGGTATCACATCTACTGCTAAGTGACTTTTCTGTCAGTCAGTATTTAAAACCATACAGTTGATTTAAAAACCATGCACCTGTCTAGGAAGCAATAAATATTCTAAATAAGAGTCATCATTGGAAGTTCACAAAGTGAAACACATGGTACAAATAAAATACAGCATTATATTCATAGTCTTTTAGGTGTAGGATAAATTGAACAAGATGCAAGATAGCTAGTATTAGAATATGCCATAAGCTGTTCATTTAAGTGCGAAAATATAGATGATGAAGAATATTGCCTCACTTCTTGAGTGTTTTATATGTCTTTGACTAAAGGAGGACTGCTTTATGGATTATTAGGAGGATTTTACTCATTGACTTACACTGCCTGTAAGTAAATTCCATTTTTTAGCTTTTTCTTCTGCATTTCCCACATGCGACAGGGGCATAGTTTATTGCTGTGAAAATAAGAAGAATGTATTTCAGCCTCTGAGGTTCATGAATAGATGGCAAAAGTCTCTTAGAGATAAGACCCTTAAGTTAGTATTGCAGTCATCTGAAGAATTCCTTATATCAGCATCTATCCCCTCTTGTAAGTAAATACTGTTATGAAAGAAACAACTTTATTCAAGCACCACTGAGAAGAGCATAGAAAAACTTTGAAGGGCCATATTCATGGCTGTAAAGAGTAGAATCTTAGGTAGGATTTTTCAGACCTACCCAAGTAATTCAGGACTTAAAATCCACATATCCCACTTTACCTCAGGTATATCAAATCTGAAAGAGGTCTTCCAATAACAATATGGTCTTAGCTGCCTTTAAAGCCTTCTTTTTGGTATTGAAGTTATTTTAAATTAATGCCTACTTTTGTAACCATGGAAAGCCTAGAACAACAAAATTTCTGCCACTTGTCCTGGAGGAGATTGAAGAGATACCATCTTCACTCTCTCCAGACGTTTACAGATGTTTATGAGATGTATATGTGAGGGTAAGAAAGAAAAGGAGATACATGGTGACAGTGCCGGGATGTATAAGTAGACCTACAGGTATTAATAATTTTTTTACAAACTCTTTATGAGAGTAAAGAGGGGACTTTATCAGAAAGGCTTTTGTCCCTTGAAAGCCTTATATGCTATATCCAAAGCCTCTGTATGTTAAATCCCTACAAGGGGACTAGAATTTCAAACCAGGGTTTGACCTTCTTAAGATCCTTTTCTACCTCCTCCATCTTCATGTCCCTTCAGAAACCCATCTCTACATGCCTGCAGGAGTGATCACCACAAAATGATCAACTGTGAATAATCTGTGAAGCAGCTTTTATCTGAGGAAGTATTACCATATTCATAAAGTAGCAGCTCTGTCGGCTTACAGGGTTGGGTACTTGGAAACTGCCAGAGATCTTTCCTGTCTTTTCTCAGCTGCACGCTGGTAAAGTTCCCATAGACTAATGTCCTAATATTTTGTATTTTGTGTATTATATAACTTTATTTGCATTATTCAAATTCTCACTAAATTGGATGATTTAAAAATGACCATAAAAAACAAGTCTCCGAGAGAAATAAATTGTGACATTGTCATATATGACAGTTCTGTAAATGTGCACATTTAAATGCCTATTTCAAAATTATTTTGAATTGTAAGGTTGCAAAAGCATTACTAAAAAAACTATTCAATTTTTGGTTTAGTATGAATTTTTTATTCATTGGAAAAGTGAGTTGAAATTGCTTGGAACTACCTTCGTAAATAACTTCCAGATTGAGCATGTACATTTTACATGCAAATAAGACTGAGAGATTGTGGCTACAAATAGCTATACTGAATTTGAATATGCAAAAATAGCATTTGCATGTGTGAACTTTACTAGAAGACGAGTAAGAGAGTTTGAAAAACAGGCTTGATATCTATGTTTTCTAATCTGCAGCATGGCAGGACTATTTATCAAACTAAAGACACATAGAAATATCCAGAAATGAACAAATTTTAAAACTGATGGAGGAAAAAAAGATAAAATAATCAAATTATAACCCAGTATACTGTCATAATTCAGCAATCAATCAGATTGTACTTCATGGAAATAAAGCTTCACAAGCATGAATAATAAAAATAAAAATATCATAACTTAACATTAGCAAAGTATTTCTTAATGGCAAGTTGGTAGACCTTGCTTTCTTTCAAGTACAGTCCTTGATTTTTTTACTGAATCTCCTACAGTTTTGTGCCCTGGTTCTGTGTCTGGATGAAGTCCAAATTCTATTCCTGCTACCTGAGGAAATCTGGGAGTTAAGAAGACAGATGCTGGATAGGAAAAAGGAATAAATCACATTAATGAACCATTCAGAACAATGCAGTAAGAGGCAGACTCAGAGCAGAAAAGACATTACTCTTAAAATAACAAGATTAATAAGATCATATTTGCACCAAATGTGCTACAATTATAAGGTTGTTTGAGGCAACAGCTGTTACTTTTCTTGCCAACAGTCCAAAACTAATAATCTATGTTAAAACACTACCAAATGAAAGGTCTCTTAAGTTTTTATCCCAGTTTTTATATTTGCATAATGTAGTAATATTAGAAATGTTTCTTGAAGAGAAGTAATCATCACTCATTGTACAAGTATGACACAAGGTTTGCGATACCACTGTCAGCACTAAGTGAAACTCTGTGAAACATTTTAAGTGTCTTAAGACAACTGGTATTTTCATACACATATAGAACAGACTGGATGATCACTGTACAGACTTTCCATCAAGAGTCAGGTATGTGTAAAACTCCTTTTAAAAAGCTTCCAATAGTTGTCTGCCTGGAATTCTGACTGCTAGCAGTGGATCTACAACGGGGAGGACAGCAAAAATAACATCCATAGTAAAATCCTCTGCTGGGTATACTCAGTTTAAACAAAGAGTATATACAAAGTCATAATAGAAAATAATGAAATTTCCTCTAGGATTTTTCTTCCATAAATATTTGGCTAAACAATATATTTTCTTTTTGAAAGATCTGAGATTAGCTGTGGTTTGAGGTTATGCTAAATAAGAACGTGTGTTAAAAAGTTTTTCAAGTTACAGTGATGTAGGAGTCGATAGTGCAAAGATGTATACACATACTTAACTTCATGTGCAGTAAACAGTCTTAGAAAATTAAGCAAACCTGTTGATTTAATGACTTCTATAGTTAGAGGTGTGTTGTTTGTTTTTTTAAAATATTGTACACATGGGTAGATGGAGAAGTCAAATCTCAGTCACAGTCCCTTCCATCATAAAACAATGATAAAGCAAACTTAAAACCAAAGCCATCTGAGCACTAGGTAAAATAATGATTAAAAAAAATCAACCAAACACAAAAACAACCAAGGAAACAAAAAAAAGCCAGTATAAAGACAGTAATTATTAGCTAGGAAGAATGGGAAAATGGACATAGCAACGCCACCAAAACTGATTGTATATGAAGACTTGTAGAAGCTTTCATTTTTTAAATAGTTTGTTAGCATTTTGATTTAAAGCATATTGGGCAAAACTAATTTCTCTATAGATTTAGTAAGATCAAGGTTTTATATGTGGGAAAAGTGTTCTCAGATTGCTTATTTGTTTGAGGAGTGGAAATAATTGCAAAAATATGTTGCTTTCAAGACTACAACCAGGAGCACATGGAGAATGAGAAGATGACTGATGA
>NW_010290909.1:0-200 GCF_000700745.2 Antrostomus carolinensis | reverse complement strand
ATGACGCCCGGAACATGTGTGACACCCGGAACACCCACAACCTGTGTGACACCTGGAACCTGTGTGACACCCGCAAAACCCGCAACACGTGTGACACCCAGAACCTGTGTGACACCCGGAATACATGTGACACTGATGTGTGCAACACCCGCAACACACGTGAGACCCACATGTGCAACACCCACATGTGCAACACCTGC
>NW_010290908.1:16797-18290 GCF_000700745.2 Antrostomus carolinensis | reverse complement strand
AATTTTGATAATTATTAATTTTGATAATTATGCTTTTTCTTTCTTTTTCAATTTCCTTGCAGAGGGTGGGACAGTTGTTAGTGCTGAAAGCGCCGCCCATGAGCGCTGGCATTCACTCGGGTAATATCTCCGGATCTCCCCTGTGCTTCAGGGTTTGAGTCAGCTCCAGGAACCTCTTGCTGGCTGAGTCACTGTCCACTTCCCACCCTCTCCCTGCAGCTGGGACTGTGGGGTCTGGGTGTGGGTGACAAGGGGGGACAGGCCAGTGATGCTGATGTTAGGTGTGAACAGGTGATGCAGGCAGGTGCCTCCAACCTGCCACTCCCACTCTGTTGGTAGAGAGGGGACAGAAGCCTGAGGTGGTCCAAAGCTATGGAGGAGCTGGAGATGCTCCAGGTGTCTGTGTGTGAGGGAAGGTGGGAGGAAAGCAGGGCAGAGCTGAGCATCCCTGGAGGGACTTAAAAGACAGGTAGATGAGGTGCTCAGAGGTATGGTTCAGTAGTGGGCAGGTACAGTTAGACTTGATGATCTCAAAGGTCTTTTCCAACCAAATGATTCTGTGATTCTATCTCCCAGCCTGGGACATAAGGCCAGGCTGAGCAGCTCTGTCCAGGCTAAGCAAGCTGTCCTGTTGGCTGGTGTGACTGCTGCCTGGGGTGAAGGCTCAGGAGGTGGGGCTTTGTCCCCATAGATGTCACATTTCCCTTGGAGACCCCTCAAATGGGGCTGTTTGTTGCTCTGAGCCCTTCTTGCACAGGGGGATTTCTTTTTGGGTATAACACCAGCAACCTGCCATGGTCACTGCCAGTGAAGGAGAGTGGTTCCTCTTCCACGTCATTCTCATTTTGGGCAGCAGATGAGAGTCCTTTGATATGATTCCATTTATTTTTCCACCTTTTTTTGTCTCCCTGCTATCCACTCCTGCTCTGCTTGGGGTAAACCCCAAGAAGATTGCCCCTGGTGCCAGGTTGAGGTTTGGTTTTACTCAGCTCAAGTGTGGCGTTTTGGGGGTCAGAAGACCCCTCAAGGCAGTCCCAAACTTCTGCTGTGTCTAAGCCCAGGTGTCCTCCTCAGTCCCCAAACTTCTCACCACTGCACTCCCCAAGGGTTGACCACCCTCTCAGGACAGCTGCTCCCAAGGCACAGCTGGATGCTCCTTGCTTGTGTCAGGAGCTTTAGGAGCTAGTTTCCCCCTGGCACCTGAAGCATGGCTGAACTATTCCTTGTGCTGCAAAGCTCCTGGAGCCAGCGAAAGATGCTGCTTTGAGCATGGTTCTTACAAAGTGGCACACATCATCTCTGTGGAGGCTTTGTCTCCATCAGACACCTTTCCTGGCAGACACCTTTATCTTAATTTTTTTTTTGCACTGTTACCAACAACTCTTGTTTTAAACCCCAAAGTTGTCACTCTAAGCACTGATGGACATCACAAACCAGGTCAGAGCTCCCTTTTCCCATTTGATGGATTAGAGGCAGAGTTGCACTTACAGGTG
>NW_010290908.1:12686-16763 GCF_000700745.2 Antrostomus carolinensis | reverse complement strand
GCCTGGTGGGTTGCCCCAGTACAAAATACCAAGCTCTTTGGCAAATCCCAGGGTCTTCCAGGGTCTAGAACCTGGTCCTCTGATGATTTCTTGTGGAGGCCCTTGGGAGATGTCAGGAGCTGGTGCTGGATGGTGCTGCTCTGCCTGCATGTGGGGCCTGCCACTGTGATGGGGATGGCATCACTGGCCATGTCTAGGAAGAATTGGCTGCTGTCTTAGTGGGGTTCCAGCCCCTGTTGTAGAGTTGACTTTCATTCCTTTGATGAAGTCTCCAGACCTGGTTTCAAGCTTGCTTAAGGTTCTTTTGGTCAGTTTTGACCTCATCAGGCACTTCCAGGCTTGGTTCCAGTGTGGGTTGGGAGGATGCCAGCTCACACTCACCCCAGAAGACTGTTCCACCCCTGACACAGTTTGCCCCAATTTTGCCTTAATGTTTAATGTAATTGCGGGCTCTAAATCATTGCAAGGTGAAATGTGTGAGTCTTCCCAAGAGAGGAGGTACCAAGCCCTGTCTCCTCAGCCCCAGTGAGGACGAAATACTAGAAGATGGCTTTCAAGCGTGCAGGTCTAATCACCTTTCATTCAGCACCCAGCCCTAAAGTGCTCTTCAGCTTTGCCTTCTCACGCCTGCGAGGCAAATTGCCTGACTTCTGCTTTTTGGCTTCTCATCTCAGCTTCCCCTGATCTTCCCGCTTCTGTTTCACAATCTACCAGAAAACAAGAGTTGGCCAAAGCCCATCCGCCCACGGCGGCTTTGAGCGTGGCTGCCTTTGTAGTGAGCGGTGGCAGGGATCCGTGCCTGGGGTGGTTATGATTGTGGGATGGCCAAGAAGCCACCACCCATCTCACCCTTGGTGAAAGGGATGGATGGATGGAGGGAGGGGTGCTGCTTCCTGGGGTGCAGTGGGGCTTGATGTGACCTTTACCAGCCATGTTTATGAGGGCTGACAGGGGAGATGTGGGGTAACCTGGCTTCAGTCACATCCCCTGGATGAAAGCCCAAGTAACAAGCAATAGAACAAGAGGAAACAGCCTCAAGTTGCACCAGGGGAGGTTTAGATTGGGTATTAGGAAAAAAATCTTCACCAAAAGGGTTCTCAGGCATTGGAACAGGCTGCCCAGGGCAGTGGTGGAGTCACCATCCCTGAATGTATTTAAAAGTTGTGTAGATGTGGTGCTTAGGGACATGGTTTAATGATGGACTCAGAAGTGTTGGTTTTATGGTTGGACTTAATGATCTTAAGGTCTTTTCCAACCAAAATGATTCTGTGAAAGCCAGGAGGTCTTTCTCCTCCTGGGGCTCCTGCTCCTCTACACCTCTGCCTCTGTCTGCTTATGTCTTTGCAAGCCCAGCAGCAGGTACAGTTTCCCCAGAGTGTCACGCTGAGCATCTTCAGAGACAGGCGAGGCAGCGGGACAGGACAGCAGTGCCTTGTTTTGGCCCGTGATGCCTTGAGGCCATGGAGATGGGCAGGTGATGTGTGTGATGGGAGCAGCACCGTGAGGGTCAGGAGAACCCTGTGCAGTGGGGAGGAGAAATGGGGAAAAGTAGGCTGGAGCATTAGAAATATGACAACAGGAGCATAAAAAAGGACTCTGGGCATGGCAGCAGGTTTTGGTGGCTTCAGGGCACTGTTGTATCTGGAAGACATTGGTTGAGGTGGGGAATGGGAGAGCGAGCGGTTCCCAGAAAATGCCACTGGTAGGGCTCAAAACATGCCTTTGAGCTTTCTCACCCTACCTGATGACCTTGTCACCATCCTGGCTGTGATGATTTATGAGCCCCAGAAGCATTTATTTCAAGCAGTGGGTCCATTTTCCCTTGGCCAGTATTCAAGTGCCTCATGACCATTGATTCCCAAGGGCATTCAGTGCCTGTGAGCCTCTGGTTCTCCACCATGGGCACCCAGCAGCCTGAGTTTTGGGGAAAGTCAACAAATCTCCAAGTCTTCCCCAACCTAAACCAAAGGTTTGCAACATGCTTGGGTGCACAAGGTGAGGTGGAGCCCAAAGCTGTTCCTAGGGATGGATTTATGCTCAGGAGAACTTGGGGGCTGAGGCGTGCTGGAGGCAGTGTGTCCCTCTCTGACGCTTACTGGATGCATGACTGGGAGGGAAACCAGAGTGTAAAGGAGAGCTGTAAATCTGTCTGGAAGCTGTCGGGGAAGCAGTCCCTGGAGGTGGCTGTTTTGCTTTGGGTTGCTGTGCTCTAATTCTTAAAAGCTTTGGCCAGCAGATAAAAAGCTTGGCCTCTAATCCCATCCCGCAGGAGCGCTCCTACAGAGAGCAACTCAGAAACACCTTGCTCTTTGGCCTGTCCTCCTGTCCATGCTCTTCCTCCCCTCTCCATCCCACCTTCCCAGCTCTACCATCCCTTCTGCTTATTCCACGTGCTCATCCTAATGATTTTGGACATGGGCTGAGGTCCTCACCCAGGGAAACCAGAGTGTAAAGGAGAGCTGTAAATCTGTCTGGAAGCTGTCGGGGAAGCAGTCCCTGGAGGTGACTGTTTTGCTTTGGGTTGCTGTGCTCTAATTCTTAAAAGCTTTGGCCAGCAGATAAAAAGCTTGGCCTCTAATCCCATCCCGCAGGAGCGCTCCTACAGAGAGCAACTCAGAAACACCTTGCTCTTCGGCCTGTCCTCCTGTCCATGCTCTTCCTCCCCTCTCCATCCCACCTTCCAAGCTCTACCATCCCTTCTGCTTATTCCACTTGCTCATCCTAATGATTTTGGACGTGGGCTGAGGTCCTCACCCATTACAGCACCTATTGCCCAGCAGTGATGCTCTCTGGTCCTCACCAGCTCTCCTCTCTCTCCATCCCCATCCCTGTCCCCACTGCAGGCGTCTTCGACAACTGCTCGCACACAGCCAGCGACAAGGGCTGGGCGTTGGGCATCCGTGCCCTGCAGCTCGGTGGCAAGAAGGACGCCCGCTTCTTCTTCTCCCTCCGCACAGACCGGGCGGTCAGGGCCACTGAGGTGACCTCCTACCACCGCTACCACCCTGAGGCATGGACCCACCTGGCTGCCAGCTATGATGGGCGGTGGATGGCCCTCTATGTGGACGGGGTGCGGGTGGGCCATGCCGGCGGGCAGGAGGGACCCCTGCACAGCACCTTCATGACCTCCTGCCGCACGCTGCTGCTGGGGGGGGATGCCTGGGGGACAGCACATGCTTTCCGGGGACACTTGGCCAGGATGGCCCTGTGGCAGGTCGCACTGTCCCAACCCCATCTCCAGCGTCGCTTCCTTGAAGGAGTGACTAGAGGGACTGCAGGGCTGGCTCTGGCCACTGGTTTCACCACCCCAGAGGAGCACTGGGTGCCTTTTCGGGAGGGTGCCTTCCCCAGGCAGTGGGTGCTGCTGTCCCCACCGTCCCCTGTCCTGCGGCCATGGGGCCCCCCTGCCTGTGGGCAGACTGCCTGCGATAACGTGGAGCTGGTCTCCCACTACAACCGGCACTGGCCACTGAGGAGCGGGAAGGTGGTGCGGTACCGGGTGGTGAACCTGGCCGAGGACAATGGTGGGCGACCGACCGTCAGCTGGGAGCAGATTTGGCGTCAGCACAGAGCGCTGAGCGAAGCTTTCCGACCCTACAACATCTCCTGGCAGCTCAGCTTGCTGGAAGTACACAACTCCTCCCTGCGCCGCCGTGCCGTCCTCCTGGGCTGTGAGCCCAGCAAGGTGGGCAACGAGCGCTGCGACCCCGAGTGTGAGCATCCCCTGAGACGGCGGGGACTGCCGCCGGCCCGGGCGCTGCTTCTCCTGGAAGCGCCGTGATGGTGTCTGCCACATGGAATGTAACAACATGTTGGATGACTTCGACGATGGCGACTGCTGCGACCCACGGGCCACTGATGTGGCCAGGACCTGCTTTGACCCTGACTCGCCCCAGCGGTAGGTGCGGGGTTTATGGTGGGGTGACATGTAAAGGGATGGGGTGAACCTTCTCCCGACACTCACTCTGCGCTTGAATGTTGTTTCTGGCCAGTGGCTTTTGGAGGGACATTTTCCCCAAGGGCCCCTCACTCCAAGAAGGACATGGAGGTGCTGGAGCGTGTCCAGAGAAGGGCAAC
>NW_010290908.1:7502-12558 GCF_000700745.2 Antrostomus carolinensis | reverse complement strand
TAGAGGTGGGGGTGGGTCTGTTCAACCAAGGACCAAGGGACAGGACAAGAGGAAATGACCTCAAGTTGCACCAAGGGCAGTTGAGATGGGATGTGAGGAAGAATTTCTTTGCTGAAAGGGTTCTGAGGCATTGGAAGGGGTTGCCCAGGGCAGTGGTGGAGTCCCCATCCCTGGAGGGACTGAAGAGTCTGTAGACATAGTGCTGAGGGACATGGGTTAGTCGGGGACTTGTCAGTGTGAGGTTAATGATTTGACTCGATGAGCTTAAAGGTCTTTTCTAATCTGGGTGATTCTGTGATTCTGTGACAGGTGCCATCCAGGGCAAGTAAATCCTAGAGCGCGGGATGGCACCTCTCTGTGATGCCTTGACACTGTTTTTCCCCTACAAAATGAGCAGGGGTTGATGGGGAACCCCCCTCCCTGGTAAGATTCCCAGTGCAGAGCTGCCGACCTCTGGTGACATGCCAGTGGGACCATGGGCATCCCCATGGTGGGCAGAGCAGCCTCGTGCAGAGGGTATGGCATTCCCTGACCCCCTGGCACAGGACACAGCTGAGGGGGGGGTTGCTTCCCCTTCCCCACTTTCCCTGGAAGTGTCTAAGAGCCTGATTTCTTAGTTTGTATTCAAAATGCCTTTGCCTGAACAAATCTGGGATGGGGAGAAGGAGGTGACACCCTTAGGTATGAGTGGCAGGATTTGGAAAGGTGTGGTTAACACCTGTGAACCTCCCCGAATCTCACCCTGGGGAGCGATGCCCTTGGATGGGCATGGGCAGGGGCTGATCAAACCCTGCACCTCAAAGTTAAATGGTGGTTGAGGAGCAAATCCCTCTCCTTAGGCAAAGGCATGGGATGACTGCTTGGTGCCGGGGACACACACACGTGCCTTTACTGTGTGCCACAGGTGCACAATGTCCTGCAAAACCCACCTTGCTCTGTGGAGCATCAATGCATGGTGTTAACAGAGCCTTGCTCTCCCCAGAGCCCTTTGGAGGCAGCAGCTGGGATGGGATGGAGGGGAGGAACACCCCCATGTGATGGGGGACCCTGTGACGGTGGGGACAGCGGCCTCGGTGTGGTCGGTGGCTCACACACGCCTGCCCTCCTCCCCAGAGCCCCTGAAGTGCCGGCAGCCCCACTGATGGCTTCCAGCGCTCGGGGCTCTGCCAAATGTACTTTCTGGCTGGAGACAAGGAAGGGAAAAAAAATCATGACTTTTCCTTTTTTATTATTTTTTTTAATCTGTTTCTGTCTTGGTGTCAGAGAAAATTGCTCATCCCCTGCTGCCGGCTCCTGGCGATGGGCAGAGGTGCTCACCAGAGCAGGAGCAGTGCAGTGTGGACAACAGTATCTGAGAAAAAAGCTACAAAGGAGAGTTTTAGGGACACGTGGCTCTCGTGATCTTATTTCTCCTCCACTTTTTTTTTTTCCTTGGGCTGTGAGAACAGGTGGGTTGTGGTCAGAAATTCTTTTTTCCCAAGCCAGTGTCTTCTCTTTGCTGCTTCCCAGGTAGAACACACAGGGAGGAGGGAAGCACGAGTGTGTGCTTGGGTGGTGGTGATGGGAGAGGAGCAGTGCTCCCCTTCATCCCATCCAGAGCCTTTCTCACATGTCCTTCAGTCATCTGAGAAAACGTCGAAGAAGGATGGGCAACCTTTCATATAATCATGGAATCCCAGACTGGTTTGGGTTGGAAGGGACCTTAAAGCTCATCCAGTTCCAACCCTCCTACCATCAGCAGGGACACCTTCCACTAGACCAGGTTGCTCAAAGCCTCATCCAACCTGGCCTTCAACACTTCCAGGGATGGGGTGCCCACAGCTTCTCTGAGCAACTTAGGCCAGTGTCTGACCACCCTCTGGGTAAAAAATTCCCTCCTAATATCCAATCTAAATCTCCCCTCTCTTAGGTAAAACCATTTCCCCTTGTCCTGTCACTATCTGCCCATGTCGTAAGTCACTCTCCCTGTTTCTAAGCTCCCTTTAGGCACTGGAAGGCCACAATGAGGTCTCCCCAGAGCCTTCTCTTCTCCAGCTCCCTCAACCTTTCTTCAGAAGCAAGGTGCTCCAGGCCTCTGATCATCTTCCTGGCTCTCTTCTGAACCTGCTCCAACAGCTCTACATCTTCCTTGTGCTGGGAGCTCCAGGCCTGGACACAACACTTCAGATGGGGCCTCACAAGGGCAGAGTAGAGGGGGACAATCCCCTCCCTCGCCCTCCTGGCCACCTCTCTTTTGATGCAGCCCAGGATGCAGTGCTTTCCTGATGGCTCTCCACTTCAGGTGACCATGAACATCCAACGCCACTCAGCTTTTGCTTTGTTCCTTGCCCTCTGTATGTGGTTAGAAGAATGTTTTCATCCTCAGAAACAAGAAGGACTCCACCTTAAATTAAAAAAGGCCAAATTTTTGGTGGTATGAATCAGGGCTTCCATTTGTCAGGATTTTTCCCTGAAAGTTGGGAGAGAAAACAAAACAAAACAAAAACCTTGCTTCTGTGGGAAAGGAATGGCAAAATGGGAACACTAGGGAAATAAAACATCTTTTGCAATTTTCTTTCCGCAGACCTCATTGGCCTGCGCGGAACACAAGATTGTTTGTAGGCTGAGCTCTGAGAAATGAAATCCGGTGTGCCCGGCATTTGGGAAATGTGGGGGCATGAGTTGAATCCTGCTGCTGCTCAGCTCTTCTGAGCTGCCTTTGTCTGGCTTCTTCAGAGATGCTGGTGGACATTCACCCTCCCTGGGCTCATCCCTGCTGAGGGTACCCTGGCTCCTGGGGAAGAATATATGTATTTGTGGGAAACCCTTGGGAAACCGGTAGCATGGGTTTGGGAAAAACCACAACAAGCTTGAGCTCACCCAAGGGCATGGCCAGGTGGGTGTTGTTCCCCAAAAGTTGGTGGATGAATCCCAAGATACATGAGCAGGTGACCTTAGCCCATGGGGTTTTCTCCCACTGAACAAGGACCTCCAGGTTTGCTTGTAGGGTGTTATACTTAAATGAACATTTATGAGGAGTGGGGCAGCTGGGGAACTTACAGAAGGATTTTTAGGGTGGAAGCCAAAATGGGAGAAATCATATGAAATAAAATTTAACAAACTGCAGAAAGGTGGCACAAAATAGGAGTCAGGTGCTTTGATGTGAACAACAGCTTTTGGTCTGTAGCTGGAGGAGAGCTGGCTTCTGCTCTGCTGAGATGCTGGTGCTTTTTCATAAAAGCATGGTTCACTGCTGGAGAACCATGTGCCAGAGCCCAGGAGGGAGCTGTGGCTTTGGGAGAGCTGGAGGAGAGGGAAATTCCAATGCAGGTGGTGCTCTCTGAATCTCCTTTCAGATCAAGGTAGATCATATAAATCTTTTGCCTTTTACAAAAAAACCTTGGGATCTTCTTTCATGGAGTAAAACAGCTCTGCTGTATTTCATTTCAAGGCTCCCACAAAGAATGGTTTGGATGTGAACGTTTCTTAGTACAGCCAAAAATAACCCAAATGAGAAAGCCAGAGTGAGACACTGGACAATTTCTTCCTAGCATTGTAGATGGACTCAGTCCATTTCAGTAAAGCGTCTGGATACCTTGCCTTGACTTGCATGACCTTAAGAACTCATGCAAAAGCTTTTACCATCTTAGCACATCCCTCATTTAAAATCTCTTTTCCTTGGGCTGCAGCTTTGAGAAAGGCAAATCAGAGGGAGAAGTCTTAGGAACAGTGGTAGATCTAGTGCTGCTTTGCTGCAGGACATCTCAGTAGACTTCCAGGGCCACACTTGGTGCTAGCATATACCCTTGCCCATACTTAGCAGGGAAGGAAAATGAGGTTTGGAAAGAAGGATGATAAAGCTCTAGTGGGGATGGACCTTGCTGGAACTGAGGTAGGAGCTGCTGGGGTGATGCTGAAACAATGAGAGTGCTGCTGTGCACAACACCAGGCCATCGAACCATCTTGCTGTGTCCTTCCTGCACCTCCTCTAGCAGCAGGTGGGATAAGACATGTCCCACTGTCCTCTGAGCTAGCTGGGCCACCACCCACCTGTAAAACCCACCAGTGGGACCACGTGCTTGTGGTTGGAGGGAGACTGGAGCAAGAGCTTAGGAGAAGAGCTGAGTGTAGACATCCCTGCAAGGCACCACAACAAGAGCCATAGGAAGCAAGTCAGGGACTTCTCATTCACCCTGACCCACCATATGAAAAACAAGGGGACAGACAATGGCAGGAGAGCTGCCTGCTCTCATCTTTCACTCAGTCTCATCCTGATTTAAAGCATTTTCCAGGAGCTGCTGGCAGGGCAATGCCAGGGTCTGGAGTAAAATTTGCCTTGATTTGCTGCAGACACTCATCTTCTTGTAGTGCCTGAGTGCTGTTTTAATTGGTGCTCTTGGAAGAAAATCAGCAACAGCTCATTAACAGCAATTAACACTCAGTCAGGGTCCCCCTCCGGCACTTAGTCAATGAGAGTCTGGTTTGTGACACAGTTAATGTGAAAAGAAAAACTGGAGGGGAGTCTGGAGAGCAAAGAGGGTAAGAGCAGAGCTGCTGGGCCTTTCATCTCACTACCCAAAGTAATAGCAGAAATAACCAAAGTGACAAAAGGAGGTGAAAAATCACGAGGCATCTCCAGCCTCTTGGTGGCCTCCATTGGGATGGCCACAGCTGTGACATTAAACTGTACCTGATTAACAAGATGCTTGATGGGCTTTAATGCAAGCTTAGCTGGCCTCCCATCCTCAGGGAAGGATGTTTAATTGGGTTAAGGCTGCTTGGGAGCCTCCCGCTGTTTAAGTGGTGTCTTCAAAAACTGATCCAGATTAACCTCACTGAGTGTCTCTAGTGGACAAGCCCCTGAGGATGAACGAATCACTTCAAGCTATTCTCTGGCATTTGAGTAGCCCATTGTCAGGAGATGTTCAGTTCAATGTGGTTGGACTGATAGCATAAAAGTTGGAAAATTGAAAACAGGTGAGGCAAGGATGGCATCTTGGGGCAACAGCTGACGTGCCCAGACCTTAATCCCATCCAGATGGTAAAACACAGTTCAAAGGAGCTGCTCGCTTCCCAC
>NW_010290908.1:4349-7462 GCF_000700745.2 Antrostomus carolinensis | reverse complement strand
AAAGAGAGCAGGTATGTGTGATGTTATTTCAAAACCAAAAGTCTTGGTAATGACCTGAGGTCACCAACATTGTTACAGAGCATAGATTCAACTGGAAATGGTAGCTGTCTGCAGACACCTTCGTTTGCTGCTTGTGGTGGTTGGTCACTTGAAGGATGGATGGAGAGGGTGTATTATCTGTAAACTATTGAACTTGCTGCCTGTGAAGTGTGGAGTGGAAAAGACTATTTGCTTGTTTGATGCTCCCATGAAGAAAGCATGGTTAGGAGGTCCCCCTGCTCAGAACCTGAGCCCTTGCTGCTTTTTAGTTCCCTCTGGCACCTCTTGGAGTCCCACTGGCCCATACCCAAATAATTGGCCTGGTGTTCCCATAGGACCAAGCCTCAAGTGCTGGAGTCAGGTCTCAGGACTTGTAAGTGTGATGGTGAGGAGATGGGTACTTTGGGGACACCAAAGGTGGTAGTGCTGGCTTCAGAGCTTGTTGTTTCTTCCTCTAGTAGACCTGCTGGGACTGAAGAGGTGCAGTAATAAACAGGGATTTTGCTACAGCCTGGTGATTTCTTGGTGGATGCTTTAAAGTTTCATGAGAGTGGTTAGATTTGAGCTCATCAAAAAGCTTATTCTCTCCTTGTAGGAAAGCCCCCTCTCTCTGAACTTTCCCGTTGATTACTGATTTCAAAACTTGGGAAAGATAGAAGGGATTGTCCTTAGTAAAGTCTCTTATATCTTTGGTGGGCAGGATAGAATCATAGAATGTTTTGGGTTGGAAGGGATCTTAAAGATCATCCAGTTCCAACCCCCCTGCCAGCAGCAGGGACACCTTCCACTAGACCAGGTTGCTCAAAGCCTCATCCAACCTGGCCTTAAACACTTCCAGGGAGGAGCAGCCACAGCTTCTCTGGGCAACCTGTTCCAGTGTCTGACCACCCTCACAGTGAAGAACTTCTTCCTAATATCTCAGCTAAACCTCCCCTCTTTCAGCTTAAACCCATTTCCCCTTGTTTTGTCATTAACTGCCCTTATGAAAAGTCCCTCCCCAGCTTTCTTGTAGCCCCTTCAGGTACTGGGAGGCCGCTATAAGATCTCCCTGGAGCCTTCTATTTTCCAGGCTGAACAGCCCCAACTCTTTCAGCCTGTCCTCATAGGAGAGGTGCTCCAGCCCTCAGATCATCCTGGTGGCCTCCTCTGGACTTGTTCTAACTGCTCCATGTCTGTTTACCAAGCTGTTTGCTCATGATGGAACTCGAAGGCTATATCCCCATCGCATGTGAATGTGCCTCTGGGTGACTCAGCTCGCCTAAAGCCCTAGCTTGGGGGTGAAGAACTCAAATTTACTTTTGACCTTCTCACAGTACATTGGAAATTGTTGGGCATGTTACTACTCCTCAGTAAGGGTCTGGGGGGTTGTCCCATAGGTGAGCCCAACAGTGGGGTTTTGCTCCTAATAAGGAGGACTCAGGGTGGTGAGATAATTCATGTGGGCTTGGTTGGTGTGACTTGGTGGCCTCTGCAGTGTGTTTGTGTTTATGCCAGTGGGGAGCTGCACACCTCAGCCCATGGCTGCTACCTTTGCTGTCCATGCAATATAAATTTTGTTTGATTACTCTTCCTTTTTCTTCTTTCTGGTTCCTTGTTTGCTCTGAAGGCTGCTCCTTTCCTTCCATGTGATGTACTTGTCTGTCCCTGTGTCTTTTGTATCTCCCAAACTTTATCATAAATGAGGCTACGAGTTGAGCATCCCAAAGGTCTCTTTGGGGCTTTTGTTCTCACAAAGGTGTGAGAAAGGGAGGTTATAACCTCTCCAGTGTGGATTGATAGAGGAAAGGAAAAGAGTAGATGTGGGCTGTAGCTTCAAATTATGAGTGGTTCATGAGGAGAGGGTCAGGAGTGGCAAAGGAGGTGGTGATGTGGCTTCAGCATGGAGGCATGCTCTCAAAGGTACAAGTGGCAAGACCAGGGTCTGAATTGGCCCTTCCAACATGACATCATGCTAATGGGACTGTAGAAGTTACTTCCTTCCACAGAGAAGTTGGCACTGAGGTGCAGCCATCCAAGGGACTGTGCAGGGTCTTGGGAACACTGGTCAAGAGCAGAGGGCTCCATATCACAGTGGCTCCTGGTGGCACCAGAGCTCTGTTGTGTTACCCCAGGGAGCAGAAGAGTAGGGCTGGTAGAGGTGTGTGAGGGTGTAGAGGGGTCTGGGTCCAAGGGCTGGTTCCCAGCCCCTGGCTTCAGCATCAGCACATCATACTGATGTGACCAAATCTTCTTCTGTGCATTTTGAGGTGTTAAACGTAGGAAAAACGATTTCTACAATAATGCACTCCTCTTCTTCCTGAGGCAGACAGCTCCGGGGTTAATTCCCAATAAGCCTCAGCTGAAGGAAGAGTCTCACTCCCACAACCCTTCCTGTAAGTGCAGAGCTGCCAGGCAGTTTGTTCCTCGAGGAACTTGCCAGGTCCCCCCAGGGTTGCCTGCATCTCCATGGGAGAGGGAGAACATGATCCGCATGTGAGCGAGGGGAGAGGATCCCTGCCCAGAGGCTGTAGGCAGCCGGGGTGCTTTTGGGGAAAACAGCTGTCCCAGATGTGAGCTATTGTTCTAGAGAGCACCACTCTCCCGGGGGCTGACTCATGGGGGGGTTGATTGTATCAGGATGGCAATTGTGAAGGAACAGCATGTGTCCAAGGGCCAGGGGTGGGGGTCACTCTTTGTCCTGATGTTCAGTCTTCCCCAGGGCTCCTCCTCATCCAACTGGACCCTTGCCTGTGGGTGGAGGACCTCAGCCAAGACCTCGGCCAGGCTAGCGAGACCCCAGGAACTGAAATGACAGGGAGGTGATGAGCCCAGCATCCCATCAGCTCTGCGTCGATGGGATCTTTGAGGTGATTTATCCTGCGTTTGGGTTGGCAGGCTGAGCCGTGGCCATTGGAGACGTTAAGTGAACATACCCCTTCTTGTTTTACTTGGCCCAGCTGCCACTGTTATTTAGGAAATCAAATTGTCCCTTTGCAGAGGGTGATGGGGTGAGATGGAACAGGTCTGGTGGAGCCCAAACCCACCAAGATGGGGTGAGGCAGAGAGGACTTTACTGGGAAGCTTTGGGGAAGGCG
>NW_010290908.1:0-4329 GCF_000700745.2 Antrostomus carolinensis | reverse complement strand
GACTGTTACCTGCCAAGGGCCACACTGCAGACCAGAGGCAGACTCGGATATATTTTTCTCTTGTTTGTGGTTAACATATGATCGTTGCAGTACAAAACTTCCCCAAGAAATTATCTTGCATCCTTTTTATATCCACAAAGAAGGCATTTTTAGAATGCTGGCTTGCGCACGCCGCACTCCGACTGGGACACCCAATTACTTGAACCTAAAAATAGGTTGGAGGCTTGGGATTTGGTTTTTCCCTTTAAAAAAAAAAAAGTACCACCAAAATATATATTTTTATATATATATGTATTTATATATATATAAAGCAGGGTGGAGATGTTTGTCTTGAATAGATTTCTTTTCCTCTTTTTCTCTCTCTTGATTCCTTTCCTGACCAATGTTCAGGCTGCAAGTTTTTGCCCTTTGATGAGAAGTTTAAGGTGAAAGTAGCAAAGTTTTGGATCTTTTAAGAAGACTGGATGTTACCATCATGGTGAAGAACGCCTGAGGAGGGGTTTATTGACCACAGGGCTGTGTGGTTCCTCTTGCAGAAGAACTAGGAGCTGTTTGCTTAATGCACCTGGGAGCTTCATCAAATTTGTCCACTGTTGTCAACCCTGTTGGAGTCCTTCTCCTAGTACCCATGAGCTTTCAGTCTGAGCAGATGAGGCAGGCTAGAGACTGGAAGAGTGGCACCCTGGTCTTCTGCCACCCTTTTGTTGACTTCTGCTGCAAGGCCATGTTGCCCCACTGTCTCTGGACACGCTCCAGCACCTCCATGTCCTTCTTGGAGTGAGGGACCCAAAAGTGTTGAACCCAGCATTTGAAGTGTGGCCTCACCAGTGCCCAGTACAGGAGGACAATCACTGGTCCTGCTGCCACACTGTTTCCAGCACCTGCCTGTGCTGTGGGCAAGGGTAACCCCAGCTCCTCAGCCAGGGAAACTGAGGCATGGAAATCTTGGACATCTTGCCCCCAGTCATGCAGCAATGAGGTGCTGCTATTGGCACTGGGGCTCAATAAAAATTGGCGGTGAAATCAGGCTGCTGGGGATGCTGCCTTGTTTGCAGAGACCTTAATACCTCCCTAAACCTGGAATGTTGCTTTGTATTTTTGCTGCAGGCAAAAAGTCTGAGAAAGATCATTTACAGATCTGCTCTTGTGGGTTAGGTGGGACAGGGCTTATCTGTGCAACCCTAGACAGGCAAAAAGTGCTGTAAGATTTGGTCCTGGCTCTGATTTTTTTTTTCTTTTAAAGTTTTTCTTTGAAACAAACAATCCAAGCGGAAAATAAACAATACCTGGCTTTGTTTAGCTTGGAGCCTGCTCTAGAATAACTTGCCACTGTTGAGTTCTGCCTCCAAACCACAAAGGGGCTGCAAACATATTTCTCGGTTTCCTCCAGCACTTCTTGCTCTCCCTCTCTCACACGTGTTCTGTGCAATGCCACAGTCTCACCAGCCAGCACCTACCTTGTCCAAAGAAGGTGAGCACTTGCCCTGCCTGGTGGGTATTGAGCCTCTCTGAAGCATTTTGGTGTGCACTGGAGCTGGGATGCTGCCTGCGCTGGGATTTGGAGCCTGGCCACCCAGGGCAATACTGGGCTCTTCTTCCCTAATTCCTTTTGAATTCTTCTGATTAACTCTCCTCAGCCACTGCTGTTTCCCTGTTTTCAGGGATGATGTTTCCAGATGACAGCTCTCCTCTTCTTCTCTAGGGCCAGGCTTTTGGTCAGCCCTTGCACAGCTCCTGTAGATGTGCGGTGGCTTCCTGACTTGCTGGGTACACTGTTGGGTTCATGCTTTCACAGGTGTCCAGGTGCTCTGGAGGAAGGATGGTGGGTTCTCAGAGGCTACCATGGTGGTGTAAGCCTCCTCCATGCCCACTGAGAGTAAGGGGTCAGTGCTGGATGCAGGTGGAAAGCCCAACCCAGAGAGGTTCTATCACTCAGGCATGCATGAGCCTTGGATTTTGCACCCAGAGTCTGCACTTGGCCACCAGCATTTCTCCTTCCTGGTCTGCTTGTGGGGTTCAGGGGGTTGAGATGAGTGTTGCTGCAAGCAGGTGGGATGCTGTATTATGGATCTACTTTGAGATGGCAGTGCGAGACCTCCTACTAGGATGGAAGCAGGCTGTGACCTGCAATATTTGTCTCCTTTACTTATTCCACTGATGAGGAGGAGAAGCAACAGGCTGTGTCTCTGAACCCCGATTCCTGCTTCATTGGGTTTTTGAAGGGGGGGCGGGGCAGGAGGACAGATGTCTCTTTGAAATTCAGGAATTTTCAGATCCTTGGTTTTTGTCTGGCTTACTCTACATGGTGACACGTACCCAGCCCTGCTGTCCTGCACACGCGTGGCTTGGGCTCAAATCTTTGGTTGAACTCACAGGCTGGTTTCAAACCAGATAAAAATCTTAGGCATTTGTATTCCTGCAGGCTCATGAAAACATGCAACCAGGAGAGAGGAGCTGCCCCTGTGATGGGCACAAGGTGCTGAGCCTTTGTAGACCTTGGAGTTGGGGGAGATAACCTTAAAATACTTGCTTTAGTAGGGGTGGGAGAACTTCAGTCAGTGCTCACAGACAGCATTAAATAAATATTGAGGTTTAGTCTGTTCTTTGCTTCCAAGATTACTTCTTAGTAATTAGTATATTTCTTTGGAATTCACTTCTGTTGATGTGTTTGATATGTGCTAACCACAGATAAACCAAGATTTCTGCTTGGGAATGTCACTGTAGGATAGCCAACTGAGAGCCTGTAGGTTGAGTTTAAACCCAGGAGTCTGAGGCACATGTGGCTTTTCAGCTCCCAAGGAGCTCCTGCTGAGAACAGTGGGGGTGCACGGTCCACGGAGGATGAGAGATGGTCCATGTGTCCTCTGTTCCCACCATGAGAGCAGCTGGGAGCCGAGATGCTCTGAAAGTCTGAGTCTAATGAAAGACATCCCCATACCTTGATGGGTTTCAGATGGGTTGTGTGTGTGCTAAGATGACCTCACCCGTGAGGAAATGGTAAGCCTCTCTGAGGAAGAAGTGGCCATGATTCACTCTGGTAGAAATAGGAAGGCCAAGAGAGCAAATGGAAACTCCCTATTGACCAGGTCCCTGCCATTTAGAAATGTTTTTACTACCTATTCCAGTATGCATTTGAAGATCGTACACATTTACTCTTCCACACTACAATCAGATGGGTTTTAAGTAATTAAGGCCCATTGGGTCAATAACCACCATTTTCAAAAATCTATTAAATACCCATTTCCGTGGAAATAGAGCTTCTACAATTGATCATGGCTACCAACTCCCATTAAAACAAACCCCAAATGCTATCAACTCCCTCAAGATGTAAAGGACTAAAATGCAGATTGCCGGGACAAATTTATCCCGGGGGAAAGCTGATGGTCCATTATGCTTAAGCAACACAAGAATTGTCACATAAGCCAGGAAGTTTATGGGACTTGCATGGATTTGTCCTCCCTGAGAGGGTAAAAAGGAAGGTTCATGGGGTGAATTGGTAGTGCTAACAGGAGCTCAAAGCCAGCCTCCTGTGAGAGCTTTTTGGGAAACATTTGGCTTATTTTGTATTAACTTGAAAGTGTGTACAGGCTTTGGTTGTTTGGCAGAACCAAATGATGGTTTAGGGCTGAAGTGCTCTAAGAAATGTTGAATTTGTGGATGTGTTCTTGGTGGCACAGGGTTTTCCACGTTGGATTATACAGAGGTGGCATGCTTCTGAGCTTCTATGAGGAAAGTTGTTGTGAAAATGACCTTGCAAAGATGAGGTCCTTGCCTCTCTGCCCTGGGAAGGAAGCCCTTTGGAGCTGCTGGTGTTGTGGTGGTACTGCAGGTTGCCTCTGGGTGAGAAGTAGCTCAAGAGATGGAAGACTGTTGATGAGGGGTTTGACAATGTGGGGGAGAAGGGATGGGAAGATTGGGCATTGCCACCACAACATTGCTGGTGGCTCTTTCCATGCGTGGAAGCAGAGAGCCGTGCCAGTCCTAAAACATGCTGTGGAGTAGAGAGAGCTCACATGTCCCTGCTGAATGCTGGTGATGGAGGGTTATAGTTCTGGAAGATCCACCTCAGGAGGTGACCCAAAGTGCTGCGACCCATTGATGTGGCTTTTATCTCCTCTGAGGGCAGCCTCCAGTTTTCAGGAGAGGCACTGAAGATGGGGGAACAGCAATGCAGGAGAAAGGGGTCCCAGCCCTGACTCCCCCACCTTGGCTTGGCAGAGAAGCTCAGGAGGGAGCTTTGTGACCCAGCTGTCCTTTCCGATTAGGGCTTTGCTGCTCACCATCTCTGCCAGACTGCAACAACTCTCAGGGTGCGGGCTGGCTGCCGGC
>NW_010290907.1:0-985 GCF_000700745.2 Antrostomus carolinensis | reverse complement strand
CATTTTATTTTGGTTTATTTGGTGTTTCATGTGGTTTTTATGTGGTTTTTGGTGGGTTTTTGTTATTTTGGGAGGTTTTTTTGCACATTTTTCATTTCATTTTCTATTTTTGCCCTTTTCTGTGCTTTTTGCCAGGTTTTTCCTGTTCTTTTTCAGTGTTTTTGGTGGGTTTTTGTTATTTCTGGAGGTTTTTTGTGTGTTTCTCATTTTATTTTGGTTTATTTGCTGTTTCATGGGGTTTTTATGTGGTTTTTTGGTGGGTTTTTGTCATTTTGGGGAGGTTTTTTCTGCATTTTTCATTTCGTTTTGGGTTTTTTTGCTGTTTTCTGTGGTTTTTGTGGGTTTTTTGGTGGGTTTTTGTTATTTTGGGAGGTTTTTTTGCACATTTTTCATTTCATTTTCTATTTTTGCCCTTTTCTGTGCTTTTTGCCAGGTTTTTCCTGTTCTTTTTCAGTGTTTTTTGGTGGGTTTTTGTTATTTTGGAGGTTTTTTGTGCATTTTTCATTTTATTTTGTTTTCTTTGCTGTTTTATGGGGTTTTTATGTGTTTTTTGGTGGGTTTTTGTCATTTTGGGGAGGTTTTTTCTGCATTTTTCATTTCGTTTTGGGTTTTTTTGCTGTTTCCTGTGGTTTTTGTGGGGTTTTTGGTGGGTTTTTGTTATTTTGGGGGCTTTTTTTTCTTTTTTCATTTTTATTTCTTTTTTTTTTTGTGTTTTCTGGGGTTTTTATGTGGTTTTTTAGTGGGTTTTTTAATATTTTGGCTTTTTTTGTGCAGTTTTCATTTCGTTTTCTATTTTTACCATTTTCTGTGCTTTTTGCCCGGGTTTTTTGGTGGGTTTTTGTTATTTTTGGAGGGTTTTGTGCATTTTCATTTTGTTTTAGGTTTTTTGCTGTTTTATGGGGTTTTTTACGTAGTTTTTCGTGGGTTTTTGTTATTTTTAGAGATTTTTTGTGTGTTTTTCATTTCATTTTCATTTTTGGTCTTT
>NW_010290906.1:0-23925 GCF_000700745.2 Antrostomus carolinensis | reverse complement strand
GATACAAGGAAAGCAGGCAATTTTCTGGAAGCTTTTACAAAATCAGAAGGGAAAAAATAAATCTTTATATCTGCGTGAAAGGTCTGTAACTAGCAGTCGGGTGCGGTTGGTGCTGAAGGAAAAGCCAGCGCGTTAGGGGGTGGAGAGGGACGTGTCGCTGGGCCGCGGTGCCCGGTTCCCCGCACCCGGCCGGCCTGCCCACCGCGCTGCTGTGGCGGCTCCGCCGAACGGGCCCGCGGGCCACGGGAAACACATAGTCCTACAGAACAGGTGGTGCTTCTTCAGTGTGCCGATTTTCATATAAATGTGTTTTGTCTGGACAGGAAGAGAGTTTTAAAGCCATTTTTAGGAATGTGCGCTTTGTCAGTCATGGGACTGTTTGAAGTTGAACTCAGAGTTAATCCATCACATTCGATATTAGGCTCACCATATATTTTGTATTTTGCCTTTCCATTATAATAGATACATTTATTTTAGCCTTGTGTGCTGTCTTCAGAATTTTTATATATGATCATGCAGTTTAAAATGTAAATAAGACAAACAATCATATTTATCGAAGTAAGGCTTTAAGCTGTGAAGCCAAAAGGCTCGTTTTAGAACTAGAACTAATAACAGTTGTTTTCTTTTAAGCATAATTTTACTTCAGTTAAATTCTACAAACTGTTCTGCAAAATCCAGAACAGTTTTTGATCCTTTAGCATCATGCACTTTAAAGGCAGGCAGGAGGGCGTCAAAAAACTATTTCTGGATATTCTGGACCTCAGCTGCTGTGTTATCTTAAGCATATCAGTTAGTTAAACATGTTTATTTCAACTAACTATAGGCCAGGCCAGGAAACAGGACGAGTATAAACTTTCTGTAATTAGGTGCATATTCTTCCCCCCCAAAAAAAAGCTCTAGAGAAAATGCTACATTTACGTGTACAGAGCACACATAAAAGGGGAGATTGCAGATGCCTCAGCACTCATTGCTACAGGTAAACTTATTCTAAGTATTACAGAAGCTCCTGAATGCAGCTTTTCAAATGCTTGCTTCTAGGATTAGTTCTTCCTTTGATCGGCCTGCAGTGGTACTTGGGAATTTAGCAAAGGTGTTGCAGCTCTGCCTAGTGGTTTCAAGTCCAATCCTACCTTTCTTCTGATCCCATAGTTCCCAGGGATTTCAGTGTGAGCTTTTCTTACATGTGAGCAGTCAGAAATACTGAGTGCATTATGCACTCAGAATAAAACTCTCCTGCAAATGTAGAAGATATACAACAAAGAGGTATATATTCTAACAGGGGCTATTCATTCTGATCTGATTTACATGTCTTAAAGTGATGAGAGCTCTTAGGTGTCTGAACTTTCATAAATGTAAATTAGATTTCAACTGTTCTGCTGAGCCATATTTTGTGGTTTCTAAGGAGTCTTTTCTCTCTAGTGTACGTGTATGCTGGGGGAACTCTTCAGGCTGGATGCTTGTGTTTGTGAGTAAGGCTGGGGTGAAGAGTCTGTCCGTTATGTTTCTTGTTTATGCAGTGGTAGGGCAAAAGAGTGTTTTGGAAGAAAAAGAATTTTAGCATTGAGGGACTAATGAAGGTATTTTAACCAAGGAATTAATAATAGGTAGGTTTTTTAATTTACTGATTTTTGTGAGTATTCACTGATTTTTGTGAGTTTTTGGAGGAATAAACTCTTTCCTATTTGGACTCCTCCAATCACATGGCATTTTGGAAAATGTTGTTCTTTATAATGCTATTGAACATGATAAAGAAAAATGTTTTTTTAGTCTTCCTGAACTAGCAAGTGCTTTATAGATCATGCAGGGACTAAAAGTGCTCTAACAAACTAGCTTGGCATAATCCAGGATTTTTAAAATTAAAAAAATAAAAGCTATAGAAAAGAGAATTGTAAAATTTCAGATTTTTTTGAATCAGTAATCCGTATTGCTCGTGTAGTCACAAATTCTGGTGAGGTCATCAAAAGTTCTCAGAAAGGAAGGAATATAAAATCACACCAGGGACTGAACTGAATAAGCTGTACCTCTTTTATAGTTCCAAAACCAACATGTATCCACAGAACCTATCAAGGAGAGGTGAAAAAGGGTACCTTTTACCACTCTAAAAAAGTGCTAAATAATGAAAATTCTGTTTTCTTTCTGTAAACTGTAAAACTGCTATCCATGGCAGCAAAGGAGACCGAGTGGGATGGCACTCTTGATCTGTGACATCTGGTCATGGTAGCTTTTCCCTGTGTAACTCTTCAGCAGCAGAGTTTTATCAACAAGTTTCCATTCTCATAATTTACAGGTTTCAAAGGGTTTAGTTTGACCATTTAAAGTGCTTATCTGAATACGTGTTTTGAGTTCTCCAAAATTATCCTAAATGAAAATCAGAGAAAGTACTCTCAAGAGTACTTGAGAGTACAAGAGTATAAAGACGATGTACTGTAAGATACATCATCTAATAAATGGGCTTGAAAGAAATACATTTATGTTGTCTGTGAAAAATTAATCACTTTCCACTGATTTTTAGAAATGAAATGTAATAAAATCGTAGGTTTTAAAAATGAATTTTGTTTATTTTGACTTAAAAATACAACTGCATGAACAAGTAGCATATTACATAAAACTTAGGACTGAAAAGCAGAAGGAGCATTAGTGCTAGATGATAAACTCACTTAGCTTCTGCAGCAGTATGCTGGTTTATACCAGCCTGGGATTCCTGCAGGCTTTCTGGCATCTTGCTCTGAAGCCCCATTGCTTGTGAAGAAACGCTGAACTGGGCCCACAGGCTCCAGTGGGCATGGTGAGCACTGTGTTTCTGTCTGGCTGAACTGAATTTCTCCTAACCTGTGCGCTGGGGGTCTGATTCTTCTCTTTGAAGAACCTTTTGCCTTGATACAATATGTGCATAATGCTGCCTTCTGCTTTGTGAGAACTTTGCATACAGTGTGTATTTGTAGCCCTGACTGGATAAAGCAGTGCAGAATGTGGTTCTGCTTCTTAAACACTGGCTGCCAAGACTCTGTTCTTCTTGGCTAAAAGCTTTTTAAAATGCACTGTTGTAAACCAGCGTTTCCCAGTGAAACATACTACAGTTATGCAGCTTATACTTGCACTGCCTCTTAAAGGGTGAGAGAAGCTCCAGCTAAAAGTTCTGAGTAAACTAATGGACTCTTAAGCGCAGAGGAAGTCCTCAGTTTCTGCTTGGTAATCTGGTATTTGGTCCCTCTCCTCGCACTCCAGTCCAGTCATTGTCTTCTGGATAAATTAGAAGACTTGACAGTTTTCCTCAGTGTTTTCTGACATAGGAAAATTATCCAGAGGATGCTGACATGCAGTCTGTTGTAGCACCGGTGCTTTAAAGAAGTCCACTCCACATCTTTCCTCCTGACTTGGTTTCCAGAAGTATTGGCTGACATCAGGTCAGGGTGACCTCCTTGAAAAATGCAAAGTTACTCTGCCACCTGAAATTATTTTCTGAAAATCTCTGCTCTCAAATGATTTGCCCTGGAGGAGGATGACAGTAAGTGCTTTACAGCCTGAGTATGGTCGTTAGTGGTATGATCATGAATATGGTCATATGTGGCAAGAATCTGCCTTCCTGCTTTAGTCTTGGCATTTTGACAGATTAACAGAGAAAGGAAACTGTAAAGTGCAACGAAACAAATAAATTTAACAGTGAGATACTTCCATTGCAAAACTTGATGAAAAATTGAGCTTATGGGATTTTTGCCTAAAGTATCAGAATACAATAAAGCAGAATAAAGTACAGTACATAACTCCAAAAAAAGGCAATTAGAACCAGTATATCATAAACATAAATTGGACTTATAGTAATAAACATCCGTTATGTGATATAGATGTAGCTTTTCTGTCTGTAACATTTGAGTACTTTACATTTTAATGCATTTTTCATCACAGTGTGCCAGTGAGATAGCAGAGATCTCTATTGCATAGAGGAGGAACTGAAGCAAAAAGAGATGAGGTGACTTGCCTAAGGTAATACAGAAAACTGGGAGCATTGCAGGGAGATAGAACCAAGCCTTCCTCTGCAGGCTAACTCTTTGCACCAGTGTCAGTTTTTCCCCCCTCAGGTGATGACAGCAATTCTATCCTGCTACACTCTTACCTTAAAAAATATACCTTATTGCCCATTTTTAGTAAAATCTCTTGTGTTTCTTTATGACAACCAGGAGATATTTGAATTACTGAAATTAAGTGATTTTTTCCTTCATTTTAGACCCCCTCTTAGTGAATAATGCTAATTAATTATTGATTTCAAACCAAGTGGCAGCCAGAGTGTCTCCGCAAGTGACATGTAACACTAACTTTCAGTAAAATAAAAGGCAGGAAAGAGCCAAGTGTTTTATCTCATCTCCCTCTAGGCTTGTACGAGCTTCTGGAACGTGCTGCCCTCACTCAGGCAACAAGTTGACTAACAAGTCTCAGGATTTTCCTGCTTTGTTGGTGTTTTCTGGGGATAGAAAATTTCTTTAGAGTGGGAATATCTATTTGGCATCTTTTCTTATGCCCTGATTGCCAGGAGCATTGAGACACCCTAATTATTTTAAAACTTTGTCTTTGGAGACAGAGAAGTTTCTGTGTGTATCAGAAATCACAGAGTGTGTACAACATCTTTTCCTGCTTCCAGTTAACTTTGTGAGCCATTTAATAGAATTGGTTTGGGGTGCCCAGCATACCTTAAGAGTGGCTGCAAAATGGCTCTTAAAGGACAAATATTTGTCCTCATTGTAAGGTTGCCAGAGGTAGACTCGTGCCAGTGATACTCTCCAGCACAGCAGGGAGAACAGTCTGGGCACAGCAGGGAGAACAGTCTGGGCTCAGCAGGGAGTATGAGACTTGGCTGGGCAGAGCTCTTGCCTCTGGTGACTCTTGCTGTGCAGCCTCTGAGAAAGGAAGAGGATCCCAGGTTTGGTCCTTAGTAAGATTTAAGCACTACCAGAAGATCTCCAAGCTGCACTAGGAAGACAAGTGGTGGGGTTTGTAGAAAAGCAATTCACCAAGGGGAAACAGTGGAATCAGTCATGCCTACAGTCAGCGAATTAACTTCTGTAAAATGTAGTTTGTGTTGCAGAATTAACTGGTCTTCTGAAATCTTGTAGTATATTCTTTGTGTTTTTAGAAAACCCATGAATGTGATAAGGATTGATGTATCAGGCAAGTTCTCTGCTTGAGTGCAAATTTCAGGTTACACTGTACTGTGATTTTTTTTTTTGCACTAACAAATTCCCTGGAATTTTGGAAGGCAAGTTGTCTGCCTCCATTGCCCGCTGAGGGTGTTACGCGTTCTTGTGTAGTGCTGCTCTGCAAAATAACTCTTACTCTGATTTTTCTAAATGGTACTTTTGTAGTCAATCATGACCCATAGCAGAATTGGGAAGGTGGTCTCTTCAAAATGAAAGCAAGTGCAGGTATATAAAGCAGTAGGAGGCTGTTTCAAATGCCAGATATGTAGACCCAGATCCTTATAAAGTTATGCATCTAAATATTTTCAGTAACATGGGCTGCATTTCTTTGAGGTGAGTTGTCATGTTGGAGAAGTGGTCTTTGCTTTGTGCTGAAAAGCTTAGGAAAATTTCCCTTGAGAGGCTGCCTTTTTCTGAAGTTATAGTACATAATTCTCTTGAGATATTTTGTATGTATGTTGAGGATTTTACTTCTTCCACATGAATCTTGGACAATTTGGTATTGTTTGTTAAAGTCCCTACCCCTGGAATCTTGTGACTATGTGAATATCTCAAGATCTCAACGTGGAAAAGTATTTCCTTGTACAAATGTAAAAAGACCAAAAACTTCATGTGTTTAAAAAAAAGGGGGGGGGGCAGGGCGGGGAGAATTCACCATTTGTTATTTGTTCACTCCAACAATGTTTAGCCAATCTTGAGACTTTTGGCTGGTTGGAGCTGGCAATACTGCACGAAGTAAAGACTGGTCCAGATAGGAAATTTTAGCTAATGGGTGCATACCTCTGGAATAAATGGTGCATTTTAGCCTATTGTAAGATTTCAAATTAGGACTGCAACAATGAAAAGCCAGTGAATTGTCCTGTCACAGCATATGACCCTAATTTTGCCCTGCTTGAGGAAATAATTTCTGAACACATTGAAATATGTTGAAAATCAAAGAAAATAACTTTAGTGCCTTTTATGGCTGAATTTTTATTTTTTTTACAGAGTATTTATGGCTGTACAGAGGATTGTATTCTTTTGATGTTACCTATGAAGTATAAGAAGAATATCATAATAATTTAGCTGTTTAATAAAAAATAGCTGTGTTGTCTAAATATCTTGTTTAATCCATAGTCAATACAGAGAGACACCTCCAGAGGATGACACAAGTTATCTTCTTAGATGTCTATTTTAAGGTCATGAGTTATTATATAGAGCTACTTATCTCTTCTCATTGTACAGGAGGCTCAGACAAGGAGCTTAGACAACACATTGAACTTGTAGACAGAGAAGTGACAGTAATGCCCCTTTTGACAAGAACTGGTAAGCAGAAAGCAGTGGGGCACACTAGCACACGGGCATCTTGAAGGAGAAGGACGGAGCCGGAGACAGAGCTGGTAAATCCACAGCCTTCCAGATCCCCATCTTTCTTCTTAACTGCAAGGCTGCATACGAGGCATGGAGAGGGTGGAAGCCACCTTTAATGCTGGCACCAGGAGACACATGGAGTCTTTGGAAATGGTGTGGGGTTTGGATGTTGGCTTGGGTTGTCACAGAAATGAAATCTGACCATGCATTGTCACCAGTCTGAGGCACCCTTGTTTCCTCAAGTGGAAAAAAACATGGCCAGGCTGGATGAGGCTTTGAGCAACCTGGTCTAGTGGAAGGTGTCCCTGCTGATGGTAGGGGGATTGGAATTAGATGATCTTTAAGGTCCCTTCCAATCCAAACCATTCTATGATTCTATGTACAGCAAATCATGCCCTAATACTAAGGCATGTGAATGATGCCTCTGAAAACTGACAGCGATTCACGTAATCTCGACTAATCTGCAGCGTGACTCTGTCAGCCACTGCATTGCTGTAGATGTAGGGAAGCGATGATCATGCTGTGAGCACATTTCAGAGCCTTTCTGGCATGACGACTATGTTAATTTTTGAAAGCCCCACCGAGACTGGGGGGTTTTCAAAATTATAAACATTTCTATGAACATTTGCAAATATTTTAAAACTGATCTGTGTATGCTGCTCTGCTCTGGTCTGCCCTTTGGCTTGACTTCCTTTGAGCATTCATGCAATTGTGTTTTACAGGAATGAATGGGAAGCAAATAGGCAGTGGCTTTGGGAGTGCAAGGAAGCCAGCTCTGAGGGATACTGTACCACAAGCTTCTTGCAGGAAGTTCTTCCAGGTTCATATGGTGGTGACTGCCTTTGGTGGGATATGGCAGCAGCTGTAGCTTCCTTCTCATGGCCAGGGGCTCCCCTTCAGCTAGCTGAAATGCTTTGGGGGTGCACAACTCCTGCTGGAGCATTGAACTCTAAACACAGTAGCTGCTGAGGCTATAGCTGTGGATGATTGCAAGGCCCAGGGCTTGTGGTTCAGGAGCAGAAATGGTGCCATGTGGCTCAGCTGGACCAGTAACCTGGCAGAGCCACTGCTGGAATATTCGTAGGGAGCTCTTCATGACATGAAACTTTCCTGCAGCTTTGCAAAAGCCTGCTTTAATCATTGCCAAGAATGCACCCGCTTCATGGGTGCAAAGCATCTGAGGTTCTCAGATGAAATGGGATCATTTTACTGATAATATTTTTAATTTGCCTGCCAGGACTGGAGCCTGGGCATCACTGTAGAAAGCAGTTCATATGGACTTAGCAATACTTGGAGAATTTAAGGGCTGTGTTTACACAGCTTGAGGTCTATCTGTTCCTGTGCTTACTGTTTCTTGTTAGCTGGCTCTAGGCAGCTTTCTCAGTCATTCTTCAGAAGTGTTTCAGCTCTTTTCACAGGATTATACTGCATTTTTATCAGTTAGCTGTAAAAAACCCCAACAAACTTAACAGCATGTGTAGTGAAAGGAGGGTAATACCAGAAGCTTACCATCAGCTTGCTTTTCTTCAATAGCCATTTTTCCTTCATCCCTTTCACCTTTCCTGCTGGCTAATGGTCTACACCATTTCCTGAGTCATTTCACAACACTAGGATTAGGAAAAGCAAACAGTGTCTTGAATAATATACCATTTTATAATTACATACCTGTTTGAAATGAGTTGTACTTGGGAGCCTTACTCTTAAAATGGTGGATAGTTAGAGGGAAAACTTCTAGTCCCGCTATTGGCATGCCTTTTAGGATGGGAGGGCTTTTGAATTTAGAATATCTTCAGAGCTGGCAGTGTGTTTTAAAATATCAGTATATGAATTAATCTCTGAGTTTTAGCACTGGATGAACTTGAGGTCCATTTGGATGCTTAGTGTCACTTTATTATCTGTTTGTAAACCACTTTGAATTCACAAAGCTGAATGTAAATAAGCATTATTACTAAAATTTTACATGTAGCAAGTGTCAAAAGAATTTGTTTTGTGAAAAAATATAAATAAATTATTGATTTCATTTTAGATATTTAATCTTTTTATATTTATGACCCTATACATTTTCTTTTAAAGCATATAGTACAGTTTTTGGAGACCCAGAAGGCACTTTACCCTACTCTGATATTTTATTTTCCTGCATCTGTGAAGCTAAACTTGTAAAGTCTCACTCTTGTGAAATGCTTAGTTCCACACAGTCTCTGTTTTTATGAAATGGGAATGCTAAGCAGAAAAAGAATTAGGTATCTTGAATACAAATTATTAGGATTTGGCCCATGGTTAATGTGTGTTCCACACGGCTGGAAGCAGCAGCTGCTTTTTGGTTACAGTGTACTCCATTCTGGCCAGCAAATACAGGGCTAGTATTCTGATGTTTCAGCAATTTTCAGCCTTATGTGAACAGCAGACAATGTTTGCTTCAGATCACTTGACCAGCAAGTATTGGTAGAATGGATATGGTATATGTGACCAGAAAATAAAAGCATAAGCAATGCTTTGTGTATGTTGTCCTCGGCACTGGTAGGTTTTCTGTCATTCCTACAGGTACAGTCACAGTATAATTCTGAAATACATACACGTTAAATATATAATTTTTCTCTGTGCAATTTTCATTCTGTTAATGCAGTTTCACACAGATGATGAAAGCCATTTAATGGAATGAATATTCTCTGCTCTTTCTATCAAAGATAAAAAACAGACTTGTATGTGTTAGGTTGAAGCATTAACATTTTTCTCTACATAGGGCTCCTAAGGTAGAGTTTGGCTATAGATTTAGGGTGACATAATGCCATTGTTTATTCCACAGGCTCTAGAATAAATCAATCTTGAGAAATGGTCTCAGAAACCACTTGGGTCAGAGTTATATATCACCTGCATCTTATTTCTTAAGCAAATGCTTTGCCTTAGAGGGATACATGCCATGCAGACAGAAAAGACAGCAGTTGGTTGAGGGAATTAAGTAAAATGCCCAAGAAAGCCAGAAGCATGATTTCCAGTGACTTGAGCAGAATGGTGCTGTGCTAGTGCATTAAATCATTGCCAACAACATCCATGGAAATACATGGCTTGTTTGGAATTTCCTTAAACACAATGTCTCGAGTTTTGACCCTGATCCATCTCCTGACCTTTATGCTTGCAGCTTGCTTGTTGAGAGATTTAGTGAATGGAGAAAACCTATCCTTTCCTATTCCTCTATTTGCAGGAACACACTATCTATCTGAAGCAGTAGTTTATTCAGTTCTGATTTATGCAGATACCTCCTGGCTGTATCACATATCGTTATGAGCACCACATTGTCAAAAAAGAGCAAGGAACTGGAGAGAGTTAAGAAACGCTAACAGGGAGCATCAAGGACAGGCCAACATGTCTGAAAAAATTGTGTGGCATGAGTAAGGTGCTCAAGCAATGATTAAGGGGAATAGGGCATTATAGAAGTCAAGGAATGTGTGAGACCTGTGAAGAGGAAGCAAAGAAATGGAGTGTTGTACCTTCTGTCTACTAAGTTGTATTTTTAGAAGTGGATGACTGTAATGGAAACCTGAAAATGGCGTGAGGAATGTGGCTCCCAAGGCAAGGAGGAAAAGTTCTTCACCTGGGAGTTTGGAAACTGCAGCAGATAAAATGTTAGTGGCAGATAAAATGTACTGTCAAGAACAAGTTCTCATGTTCAGGAGGATGGCTGAGATTTTCTGGCAGGTGTTTTCCTTCTCCATCTCCTGTGCTTCTTCAGTTACAGTCAAATCCTTTCCAACTTACACACCTCACCCCTTGTGTTGAAGCCCCTTGGATATACAAGATAGGTAAAATTTGGCTGCACGTCCTTCACTCTTTCAAGCTCCCTAGGACACAGTTCCACATTTGATGGTCTTGAGTGGAAGAGAAGCTTTAGAATGCTAGTGCCTGAAGTAAATAATTCCTTTTTGTATATGTTTTGCAAACATACACCTCAAAATAGGCAATTAGTTCCTCTTGGGAGCATATTTATATTTTGTTAGAAACATTAAAGTGTTGATGAAAAACTGTAGTAATAAAACACTTATCAATTTTTAATTACAATCAGACAAAAAATAGAGGTAAATATTTTCAAAATGTTCAGAGTTAGGCTTCTACAGCAATAGTTTATTGCTTTGGGAGATCAGCATATTTGAACATCAGAAAAGTTGTTAAGGTGCCCTAATATGTACTCAGGAACCTAATTTTGGGTGATTTTTGGTTTTAATTACAGCAGAAAAATCTTTAAAAATTAAGAATGTGGCTTAGCTGCTTTTGTCTATTTAGCTGTCTTTCTTCCTGTTTATTTCTCTATTTTTTTATCTAGGTATGCAATTACTTTTTTTTAATTAATCAGGTTACTTATAGATATTTAGAAAAGCTACAGGACAAAGTCTAGAACTATTTGTTTTCTGCCTAAACTGAGGCAGGAAAGTGACATAAATGTTTTGGTGCTGATCACATTTTACAAGCGTACACTTCAGCAAGCATGATGTAACTATTTTCAAAAGAAAAAAATATTCCAAGTTTCATAGCTGACCAGTACAAGCAGAAATTGAAAAATAATTAAGATTAATGGAAAAGCCCATGAGCTTTATAGAAAAAAAACAAAAAAAAGGGATTATTAGATAATGAAGACCTTTACAATATTTGGAAGCACTTTTTAGACATATCAGAGACTTTTGATTCATTGGTTCAAAAAATTCTCTAGAAATTTTACCAAGTATTACCTAATTCTCTGGGATGATTTTGCAATTTTTCACTGTATTAAGCAGAGCCTTCTTCAGCAAGTGGTTTATTTAAATTTAGAGCACTTTCCCAGCAAGGACAAGTTTATCATCAGAAGAGCAGAATCAGAGCCTGTAGTTTATGCCTGTAGAGCTCAGCTGGATCATCTCATTTTATTTCATATTTCATCATTTCATTTTATAGAATTTGTTCATAAAGATTTCTTATTTATTGAATATCTTATTGAACTGAGTACTAATAACAGCGTTGGAGCACAAGCAGAAGAGACAGGATTCACTTTCAGATGATGTTTTTCTAGGATATCATGCTTACTAGAATTATTTAAAATAACCTCCATATGCGTTATACTCATTATTTCAACAATTTATTATTTAAGCATGCTCAATCATAGAAACTACAGAAGTAAATTTCAAATCTGCAGAGTTTCATTCTTATGATAAATGTATTAAGAGTTTTGCATATTGTATTTAAGCTACACACATGAAGTAACCTTGCTAAATTAAGGACGAATTACTTGGTTTATCATTGTTTGCCTTAAAAATATCATGATCTGGAAAAAAGGAAAAAGAACTTGTGGGGCAGGACTTTACACACTGACTTTTTGGAGGACTGTTGTTATGAATATCACCTAAGCTCAATGGATAATCAATTAGATCTGTGCTTTCTTTGCAGCCCTTTCCAAACACTTTTTTTTCCGAGCCCCGCCATTCTACTCAGCATGCTGCGGTGGGTCCTGTCAGCACCCTGCATCCCCCACTGCTTTTCCAAGTAAGTTTTTATGCTTCATCAGTAATGCTTGAGTTATTCTGTAAACCAAAGCAGCAGGATTTAATGTGTTCTGGAAAACTAATTGGTAATGCAATGGCAGCAGCTAATTCCTTAGTAAAATCACAGCAATCCTATTCAGAGGGTTTCCAAAGATTTATCAAACTTAAGTACACTGAACAATTGTGAGAGGTTTCTAATGGCATTGAGACACCCAGACAGGGCTAACCTAGGGAAGCTCGTTGTTTTCAGTTTGCTAGAAAAGATTCTTTAAAATCAGTAACTCTTTTAAAAATCTGTGTCAATAAACATTTGCAAATAAAAGAAAAGAGCTGAAAGATCTTAAAATGGATACTGCATTTTAATGTCTGTTAGGGATAAATTATGATTCAGGAAGCTCTAGCGTTATTTAAATAAGCCAGTCATTCTTTTTGTAGCAGTCAAATGCCTGCACGTTTAATTTATTTTTCGTTTTTAATTACAATGTAAAAAATTGAAGAAGTAAGTTGAAGATAATTATGGACAGTATACACTATGTATTCAGGATTAAGACCTGGAACACACTTCTGTTTAATCCAAATCTAAATTTAACCTTGATTGTGAAGTTTGCGTGCCATAGTGTAAAAGTGGATATTCATGTTTTCATGTGTTTATGGCCCAGGAATGCAAACAGAAGAGGCATTTCCTAGTCTTTCAAAATGGAGAAAAAGCACAAATTGCCTTGCAAATCCAAATGAAATTTGGGGCTTATATGTGCTCTAGCATACACCAGAGTTGCATTCAAACCCTTCCTGACTACGTGCATGCGTTTTATGAACGATTCAGAAGGGCAGTTGCTAAGTTGAATGATTCTTGACAAGTGAGGCAGCAAATGCTGGCAGTTTAATGAGCTGCAAGCTTCTGAGCACCTCTTTAGGGGGCTGACACTTTCCCACAGAGCGTTTTACATGGCCTCGGCTCTCCCACAATGGCTGACAGCACCATGACCAATCACCACTTTCACTTTACTCATCCACACGCGACCTCACCACAATTTTTCACTGTGCAGATGAACTTTAGGAACCATTTCACATTGAAAAGGCCTGGGCAAGGGTCAGTTTCCCTTTTGTATGGCCATAAAGCAATACTCTATGTGCCAGTCTTTTCTCCTGTCTCACATTCCAAGAGATTTTCTGGACACCATTTAAAGCACTTGACTGAAAAATAAAGCAGTGAATGAAACTGACTTTTATAGACTCATTCTAGCTCATCTTCCCATATAACCCTGTCTACCTGAAAAGGGATTTAGTGGATGAGCTGAGTGTATACAGGGACTTGCTGAATACATAGGCCCATTATCAACTGTGGGGATTGTTTATTAACCAGGACTGATACACTACTATTTTGGAAGTGACCTATTAATTGTCCATTTAACTAGAATGTATTGAATTCAAATGAAAAAATGGAAACCATGACTAAAGCTTTTACTTGCTCCTTCAAGGTGGTCTCTGCCATGAAGGCAAGTGAAGATTGTTCCACAGATTAAGAGGACATTTATCACTATATATTAGGATACAAAGGAAAGATTTTTTTTTTTTAAAGTGAAGCAAAACAAAAATCAAGCCAGCAGCGTAGGAAATAGTTGTTAACAGATTCACATATATGTCAGAACCTTCTGATGCAAGGTTGGAGCAACAGGCTACAAACTGACTTACTTAATTTTGATGGAATTGTGTAATGTCTGAATGAGTGCCAGTCCCACCATACTAAAAAATCCTGTAATCCACAAACTGAAATTTAGTTTTTGTGTGAACAGTCGGAATGCATTTTGGAATATGAGGTATTCTTAAAAAAATTCTCTAGGTTAGTCAGTTGGGGCTGAGTATTCGTTACCCCAAACACAAGTTACAAATTTTTTGATGGAGTGGCTGTTTGCTAATGCTTGTGAGCATTCCACTTACCACTAAATTTTGTTTAATTAATCTTTTAAAATCAGTCACGTATTGGCCTTAGAGCATGTAGATTCTTCACTGTTAAGTTAGTCTAATATAGGTATTAGGCTGTACCCGACATACTGCCCATACAGGAATTAATTGGCGCCTCAGGGCTCTGGCAGAAGGTTGTTTCTTTGCTGATTGACTGTTAACAACCAGCCAGGCAAGACAAATTTTAAGGGGTCACATAATCTGGCATCCTCTGTCCTTGGCTGACAACTCCATTGTGGAATGGAGGCCAGGAGGCAAGGACCAGCCCTGTTACGCCTCTTCCCTTGCTGGTGTCTCTCGTCCCGCAGTGGGGATGAGAGAAGGTACCAGCTCTTCTGCTGTCTGATTACACCTTCCAGAAAACTGGAGAATGGCTGGTGGGTCAAACTACTCAGAGGCTACCTGGAAAAAGGTACCTAAATTCACCAAATTCAAACAAGAAGGAGAGAAAACACACTTGAGGAAGAAGGACCAGTGTTTGCCCCCAGCTTCATGGGCAGGACGGAAGCTTGGGGTAGGGGTCGTGAGGAGGCTGTGCACTCCTCAGAGAAATATGAATCCAGCTTGCCCTTTACAGAAACCTCCATTGTGGCATTTTGACTTTTGTTCTGCAGATGGTTTATTTTGGTTTCGATGGAGTCTGACTGTGTCTCACTGTCATAAATATCAGGAGAGTAACCAGTAGGTTATGATTTTTGCATCTGAAATATAATTTTGAAAATTGAAAAGCATTTGTATAAATTCAGACTTCCTTATATTGTAACATTTTAAATCATAATAATTACTTTTTGCCACAGGCTATTATGAGGGACAAAATGTAAAGATGGGTTCTTAAGGTGTAGAAAAATTCAAGAAAGGCATGTCTACCAGAATGCAGTGGTCCCTAAATCAGTTGTGTTTGACAGTGGCAATGTATTTTAGAGAAGGAACATTGTATACTTGCTGAGCTTCTAATATTCTTCTCTACTGCTCACAGCTGGAGGCAGGATACAGTGGTAATGTATGTAATACCAAACCAGTCACACATGCACCACAAGTATTCAGTCAGTTTTGCAAGACACACACATATACACTTCAGCTTTCCATCATTATACATGCACAGTTCTACAGTATCCTCAGTATATGTGTGTTTGTTTCTCTGTGGGTGTTTAAAAATACACATACCCGTGTATATATGTACAATATACAGAAGTTGAAATGTGATGTAGCCCCAAGGCACAGTTTGTGAGAGTTGCATCTGGATTTAATTTGTATTTCCAAGAGCATTATATCTGTTGAACAAATGTATTTACCACCGCCCCCCCTGCCCCCAGCTAACTGGAATGGATAGACTTTTTCATGAAAGAATGTGCAATCTTTTAGAAAATCTGCTTTACATGGGAATTTTGCCATTGTCTTTGATATGAAAATGATCCTCGACAGGAACCAAACAGCAGCACACCTCTGCAGCTGCTGCAGCTATAAACTGGGATGGCAACGTTGGCCCATGTATGAGGGAAGGTGCCATCAACAGGGGGACAGCTTGTACCAGTAGAGTCTAACTTGCACGTGGTACAAACCAAAGCCATCTTTGTGGCTGCCCTCTCACGGAAGAACTGTAAGTGTCAGTGGCTGTATAGCCATGGCACAGGTTTCTGAATCAAAGGACAGCTCTTTCCTGGCCTGCTTGCAACTGCTCTGTGCCATTATCACACCCAGCGCTTAGTGAGAGGCCCTATTCAACTGGCCTCTGGTACTGCTCCCTGGGCGAGCGTTTGCGGAAGCCAGGAGTGCTGGAGGTGTACCAAGCCTCACCAGGGACTGCTCCCTGTACACCACATCCTTCTAGGGGAGAGGGAGCATGGGAAAGCACTATGGCTTTAGGCTTTGTTGGGTGTGAGGAAGGCGAGAGATTTGTCTGGATTTGTTTTTCTGTGTTCTTTGTGAGGCCAATGAAGGGACAATGTGAACACTTCTACTTCTCTGCTGTAGCTTTCTCCCAACTTTGAGGATGTTTTCCAGGGTAGGGTTCCCTCTAGGCATGGACCAAGAGGATGTGATTGGATTAACTGAAAAATGCTCCCCCAGTACATGCTATGAGATGGCAAAGGATTAGAAACCAGGCTGAAAGGAGTAGGTTCAAGTACGCCCCAAATACTGTAGTTAAGAAATTGCTGCAGTTTCCAGAATGAAACTGTGAATGAGTAAGTGAATGGCCAGGGATTTTCTGACAAACAGTTAACTCTGAAAGCCTTTTGTTAGTAAACAAAACTAAAGAAAGCCTATTTAGTTTCTTTGAATCAGTATTACAGACCACTTTTATCTGGGTCTACATTTCTCACAAGGAGAAAATAAACTTCTAGGAAAACTTACTTCAGTTCACTCAGTGATGATAACGTGCAAAGAAAAGTGGAGAAGTCTCTTCCTGACTATATTTGAATTTTACAGTAGCGTGGGCCCTGTGTTAATGTTCCTCTATGAACTCATCTGATTTACTTTTTACTATGTCAAGGGGAGACTTTTGACCACTGTCAACACCTCTACATCCAAGTGAGGATTTAATCCTTAATGAACCTGACTGAAGCATTACAACACACTTAAAACACCAACAAATCAAAAGCGGGACAGTAGTCTTCTAGCATTATAATGAACAGCACTTAATATTTCTCGATATGTGTTAGATATTATGTGAAACTCTCCTCCATTTCCGCTAGGAGAGGAGAGTGTCCTGCCTCTTCTGACCCAGGAGTCTAACTCCAAAGCCCGGAGAGGTATATTGAGAAGAGCTGTCTTTTCCGAAGACCAGAGGAAGGCTTTGGAGAAAATGTTTCAGAAGCAGAAGTATATCAGTAAAACAGACAGGAAGAAACTGGCCATTAACCTGGGTCTAAAGGAGTCTCAGGTAAGGAAAGGCAGAACATCTGTGACTTTCTGTCTTTTTGAGGAAAAATTGTTAAGATGGCTTTAATGGGATTTTTCATGTAAGTCTGAGTTGGCCTCCTGCAGGAGTTCAGAGTTTAGCTGAGGGTGTAATGCCTCCAGAGAGCTGTTCTGACTGAATGGGTAAGTTAATGGTAGTGCTGAGTGGCAGTAGCCCAGTCTGGAATCTCAGGGGCCTGACCTAGCTGCAGATGAAAACAAAGGAAAAGTACCTGGCTTGAAGAGCACAAAACTCAACTGGAAAAAATGTTTGTGAGGGTATGTAACAGCAGAAAATGAACGTGGTAGCCACTGGCAGGTGGGATTCTGAAGGTGCTGGAGTAGATGCAGAGTACAGCTGAAAGAGAGTGAGAGAGTGACGGTACGATTTTATTTCTTTGCATGCATCAGGAGTGAAAGTGCTTGAGATATGTATGGCAGAAACTGTTCGGGGGGCGGGCAGAAAAGCCTGGGAACGGCAATCGGAGCACTCATCCTCTTTCACTTGGAGATTTTCAGAACTTGACAAGGCCCTCAACAATTGGTCTAACTTTCCAGTTGGCTCCACTTTGTGCAGGAGGTTAGATCTTGTGGTCTGGAGTGGTTCCTTGCAATCCAAATGACTCTGATTCCATGACAAGCACTGGAACTTCTTGTGTAAAGAAAAGAATGATAATAAACTCTCGTTAACTTGCAAACAGGTGAAAATTTGGTTTCAGAATCGAAGAATGAAATGGCGAAACTCCAAAGAAAAAGAAGTGCTTTCAAGCAGGTGCCTCCAAGAAGAAGGTCTTCAGGAGAACTACCTCTCACGATCCACCATGAATTTTACCTCCCCATGCCCATCTGTGTGGGAAGTGTCTCAGGAGCAGGCAAGTCCAAGTTGGAGGGAGAATTCACCAGGAAATTCTGAAAGACTGACTAGTACACAACCACCTCCAAGAGCAAATTCATCGCAGAGCCCACAGTATTTGTATCCTGACCAAGACACTGCAAATAAGGCAGTTACATCATCAGCCTAAGGAAATAGGGGCAGTTTGTAAATTGAGTGGACAGCACAGGCTTCAAACGAGCAGTCTTCTAAGATTAACAGTATTTGGACATTGTAAAGCTAACTAGTTTATGCCTCATAAATTTGCTAAAGTCTAACACCATTAAAATGACAAAACAACTAATGATTTAAGAAGTATTCTTCAACACTGTCTTTTCTTGTTTCTTTTCCAATCTTGTACTGACCTTAAAAGTGAAATAGGAATTGGTGGTAAGTAAAATGAAGTGAAGAGCATGAAGCTGAAGTTGTGCTCTGTTTTATACATCTGCACTGTATATGATATTCATTAAAAACACACTGATAGAGAATAACTTTTATCTCTCATTGCAGTCAGACCAATTAATTTCTTTTGTGCACGAGGTATGAATAATCCTGTTACTCTCAAGACAGTAAGTTGCTTCGGGTTCTTTTTGAAATTCATTAAATGACACAATAGGTTCATATTAGACAAACATGAGCATTTTTAGTATGTTTTCTCCATCTGTCCTCACCTATATCAGTATTCAGTTAGTTTTAAATAGCATGGTCACAGGTCAGCTGATAACTCTGGTAAAGTATGCAGTACTAAAAGACAACCAACCAACTCTATAAAATATTTTGTGAAGTGAATGTATCCTGGGAAATGCAGTTTACTAACTACTCTCTTTTCTCCTGTGGATAAACCTTCCAGCGTTCTTAACTCTGAATTTCAGTGGGTTTTGCCAGACTGTTAGTGCAGTCACACAGAATCACACAGAATCACAGAATCTTCTGTTCTGTACTTCAAAACTGTAATGGCGACATGCAGAGTTGTAGCCCGAGTGCACTAAGCAACAGAACCATAACTGGAAAAACTGCCACTGCAGCCATCTCAGGAGAAGTGCTCACGGAGATGGCATACCGCAGTAGCCTTCTTCCTGACTTACTCCTGCTTAAGCTGGTGCCAATAAGTATGTTTTACCATATGTCCATATCAAAGACAGGTTACTATTCTATGTAATACAAGTAGCCTCAAATAATCGTATTAAAATTACTTTACTTAAAATTACTTTACTTAAAATTACTTGCTTGCTTTATCCACTTCAAGGAAATCACTCTATGAATTTGTCTCATTTTTTGTTTATTTGCAAGGCTTTATAGCTCAAAATGGGAGCAGAATTTTTTTTTTCTTTATCATATGTTTATGAATGCATTTGTTTATAAGAAAGACTGAAGGTATTTTATGTTACAGGCAAAATCTTTTGGAGAACATTGTGGTTTTATAGGGACTGTTTAATTTCTGGCAGATTGATGTATCTCATATTCAAAAGAGGTGATTATGATAATCTAGTCTGGCTTTCCACATCATCCATGCCATGAATGTTTCTAATTATTCTTGCCTTGAGCTCCAAAGCTTTTTGAACTGTAGTGTACGTCTTTCAAAAAGCAATACAACTGTTACTTCACGTTTAACCTTTTGGTGGATGATCTGCTATTCCCTCGTTATGCTGTTTTACCTATTTGCAGCGAAAAAACTTGAGATTGCAGTGATGAAGCTTGTATCATAAACTTTATGCATGATCAGGTGAGTTTTGTGTCCCACCTTGTACATGTCCTGCCTTCTAAATGGTCTACTGTGCAGTCCTAGTCTTGCACTAGTATATCATTCTTTGCATGTGATTTCCTACACTTGGTTTAACGAAACAGGAAATTACAGAAAAAAATTAGAAGTCATCTCTTCCTATGGTTACAAACCCTCGTTAGCATAAGCTGCCTAGATACCTGCCCTGCGAAGGCACTTGAACGCATTCAGTGTGCTGTTTAGTAACTTGAGAAGCTTGTTCCTATCTTGCGATACCAACTCAGATTCTGCCTAAAACCTTTAGGGGTGGACAGGCAGAATGTGTACACACAGGGATGAATTTACTGCCCAGTTGTCCTGTTGGGAGTCATAGTTCTGCCCTGTTGGACTAACTCCCGCTTGAAAGACCAGCAAGTGTTGTTGGCCCAGATTCTTCTGATACGGCATTTGCTAGTGTCTGCTGACAATGAAAGGCATGCAGGTATTCCCAGATAGCCATCAGACGATCAAGTGGAGGTACATGTGCGGGGGGATACTCATCGGTGCTTCCCATTTTGGAGGAAATCTGTGAGGGTGACTGGGCTTTCCCCATCTTACCTTTCAGGGAAAGGGAGTCTTCACAGGTGCTCATACTGCAAGTCAATTGAGCATCAGTGTTAGAAGCAACCCTTCTGGAGAGGGGAGATGGGATTCAGGGTGTTCCCCGGGAAATTCTTTCACTTGATGGTGTTGCAGGCACTGAGTGTGAACTGCTGTCAAAGCTCTGAGCTGATGCGCTACACAGAATACATCTGACAGATGACTGACAGAGATCAAGCAAGGCTCATGTAGAATTGGTTTCACAGTTTTAAATATTAGACTTCTTTTTTAAATTGAGCAAGTTCTGGTTTCACTGCAGCCTATTAAAACATGCACCATTTAATGGCCTTCCAAATTTCTTAGCACCATCCACCACCAGTATTCTTATTCCACAGCTAGGATAAAGTTTCAGTATGCCAGATAAAACATTGTTTACTTGAAAATGCTGATCAAACTTTCTTGAAAATCATAAAAGTATACATGTGAATTTTGAATTCTATTTAAAATAGTCTTGTCCAGTTAGTCAAAATGGATTTAGGCCTGTGACTCATACAACCTTGATTCCTCTCATTTTAAGCTATTTAAAGGAGAAGTTTCCCTTTAGTCCGTACTGTGAAAACTTGGTAAATGAGAAACAGCACCCAGTATGAGTACAAAAATATGATATATTTACAGTGCCAGTCTTTTCTTTGTGAAGGATCAAGTAGTAAGTATTCATTTTCTTCAAATAATGTATGCACACTAATTATAAGACCACAAAGAGAGCACAAATTATATGCAAAATCCCCAGCAGATGTTTGAAGTGTTTTGTAATAGACACATTGCAGAGGCGTAAGGTGTAGAATGCATCTAGTGTTGTTATGGAGTGACGTGATAGATTCCGATGTCACCTCACAGCTAAAACCAGCAACATATTACTTTGACTTCAAAGACAGGACCTAGCAGATACCCTACAACCATGCCACAGGGTAATCTGAGGTCTTTCCTATGTGTGGCATTTTGAGACTATAGTTCCAGGCTGTAGTGTGTGACAAAGGACGTCGGTTGGGATCCTGGGGCTGGGGAGAGTTCAGGTACCTCAAATTGCGAACAACAGTTAGAAAACCCCAGCTCTTCAGAGGACACAAACAAAGCAGATACTTATACTCACTGCGCACTTCTTTGTTTAGTCTGGCAGGTTCTCAATGCTGATATATTAGAGAATATGAGGGGAAAGGGAGGCAGGGCTGAGACTCGGTACTGGCTTTGTTGCCGGAGCTGCAGACTCCCTCCCGTGCACCCAGGCTGTGCTGCTGACATAGGGGTCTTGCTGCCCAACGGAGAAGCCTCAGGAACAGGAGAGGCTTTTCTCACCCTACCTGTTGGACATCCTCCAGACAGGCCTGAACGTGGATCTTGAAAGTCTGTTCTTAAGGTCAGGCACTTAAAGGAGCATCTCTGATACCTAACAAGAAGGTGCCAGTTTCCTTTTCTAGGTTTGGCTCTTTGTCTTCTCAAAGGTATCACAAATGATGCAGGTCATGCCAGTCTACATCAGGCACAACCAGTCACTTTTTACTGCGTGTAAACAACTGAGGCTGTGAACCCAAGAGGCCAGTTAGCTCCTCCATGGACCTCATATAACATCGCTAGAAGCTGGATTTGCTCACCACACCTATGTCAACACTTACATTTTGGTTGTACAGATTTATAATATGAAATAATTTTCTAAAAGTTGTCTTGTTTTTACTGATTCTTTGCCAAACAGGAATTAATTGTTAACAATCTGCTGAGGAGAACAGGACTGCTTTGAGGCACAAATCTGCATCCCTAGCTTCAGTGTCAGAACAAAAGTACAATGGTCAAATGTCACTCCTGAGCTGCAGTAATACATCAGATTTGTTTTATCTGCTGTGATTTACTAGTACTTGCTTTTAAATACCAGTTGCCGTCACTGTAGCCACACAGCTCCTCTGGCGGATGTATGTTCCACAGTCAAAAGACCGACATAAATTAAGTACATACACATGCTTCAGCACCCTTTACCATCAAGACCATTACTGATTTTCACAAACTAGAAGGAAAGACAGACCAATTTCAAGCAAGTTAGCTGTAAAGTCAGTGCCTTAAGAAAGGAACGGAGAGGAATTAAGGTCCAGTTAACTCAAGACTTCGCTTTGGACCATGGGAAGACCAAAAAGCCCCTGCAGGGAAAGGTTCATAGTGGACAGGATTGCCATTGACTGTAGAAGCCTTTAATGACTGTGCTTGTAAGTTTTGTGCCCAATGACTGCTGCTGTATAAGATAAACCAACCCAGGTCGGAGATGGTCTGCATGCAGGCTTGCACCTAAATTAGGAGCTGGAAAATGGCAACTCCCACTCCTTGGTTGCCTATAGATACGGGTTGTAATTCTAAGCAATGAAGCTGGGCATGGTGGACAGGGATGTCACAAGGCAACATCTCAACAGTGATCCTCCCGTACTCACCCAAATGCAAGAAATCTCACCTTTTATAAACATCCTGCCCTTGAGGAATTCTTCAGTTTTTCCAAGTAATTTTTTCTTCACATGTCAACATTTGAATGTAATATGAGGTAGCTGAACAGTAATGCCTATTGTTCAAGGAATACAGTTTCCTTTTGTTTCTGCTTTGCTATCATATGGTTTTAGATAAGGATTAAACTACAAGTGACATCTGTGCCTACCAGATTCAGCCTAAATTTAAGATACACTATCAAAGCCATTTAGCACATTATGAAAGGAAGAAAAAAATTTCAGTCACTGAGTGTCATACTCTTCATCATCATTCTGAAAAAATGGAAAAGTTGTGGTGAGGAAATCTTAATGCACAAAAGCAACCTCCAGTAACTTAAAAAATGAATGGGACTATACAAAAATGTCAGTATTCTGGGGTAATCCTGCAACGTTTCATGGAATAAGGTCTGAAGAAGAATTAAGATTTTTTTAAAGTCTTAAATTTATTTGGCTGACAAGGAAAGTTAATGGAAATGGAAATTACACCATGACTTGCCTATAACAGACGTGGTTGCAGGTTGTTGCACATGAGCCCAGCACTTAACTGGAAGCCAGTCCTGATTTTCTGATTTTCCATTAATTTACAAAGTTGTTTCTCCTAAGTTAATACTCTCAGATGCAAATGATGCATTCTCAAACTCCAGAGCATTTGACTGTAGCACACAGTCTTACATTTTAAAATATTCCAAACTAGTTTTGCTGCTGTCTTGGAGAGAAATCACGCAGGAAATGAAGTCTTCCCTGTGTAAAAAGCAGCCATCACTGCTGTTTCTGTTTGAGGCATCGGTGGCCACTTTCAAAAACATGCCCTTTTCAGCCAACTGCTCACTTGTTTTCTCAATCAAAAGAGGAAGCGAGGCCATGTTGGCAATATAGGAAGGCTTTTGTTTCATCAACATGCCTCGCTTCAGCCAAAGGCAAATCCTGAAATGTAACACTAATTTGTGACGGCAGATGAGTACGAATGGCTGTGGGTAATTCTTTGGTGTGTTGTTCTTCTGGTGGCTCCCGCTTCCTCATTTTCTCTATTTTCACATTTATCTACAGCAAAACATTTCAAGGGTTTTGCTCTTTGAAGGAGATTAGCACTATTTGCATGATCTGCACCATTTGCAGCATGTTTCCCCCCTGACCCTCTGCTGCCACCCCTGGGGTGTCCTCCCAGCAGCAGAAGTTCTCGTAGCAGTTACGCCTGATTTCCAACACACCTTGCAACTCTCTCCGAGAGCCACCAAGCCCCGCGTCCGCGGGAACACGGCCACCGCCCACCCACGGGGACAAACACGGCCATCGCCCACCCGCGGGGACACGGCCACCACCAACCCACGGGGACACA
>NW_010290905.1:2963-4856 GCF_000700745.2 Antrostomus carolinensis | reverse complement strand
CTCAGGTTCTCTCAGGAATCGCTCAGGTTCGCTTTTCCAGGATTTCAGTTTCAGGTTTGGCGTTTGTGTTTTTTTATTTTTACTGCAGTTATTAAATTGTTCTTGTTTCAACTTACAACTCTCCTCACCTTTACCCCTCCAACTCTCTCCCCGATTCCCTGGGTGGAGGGTGGGGAGGCTGCAAGTGGCTGTGTCTTGTTTGGCTGCCAGCTGAGTTAAACTCTCCCAGGGTTCCTTTTTGCTCCTCCGGGATCGTTGTCAGCGGGTGGTGAGCAATCGTACTCTGCAGCAGTCATTTTTTATATATATGTATTGTTGTTATCATTGTTATTGTCATTCATTTTATTTTAGTCTAATTATTAAATTGTTCTCAACTTACAAATCTCCTTATCTTTATCCCTCCAATTCTCTCCCCTATCCCCTGGGTGGGGGGAAAGCGGAGGTGCGAGCGGCTGCGTGGTGTCTGGCAGCCAGCCAAGTTAAACTGCCACAGGCACGGGGAGGGTCAGTCCGGGCTGGGTCTGTTGGGGAAGGAGCGGAGCTGTGGGCAGCCCCCACCAGCACTGCCAGGAGCCCGGGCAGCTTGATGAACGTGGGGCCAGAGCTGAGTTTTGGGAGCAGAGGCTGTGAGGGGCCGGTGTGGCAGCATTACTGGTGTGGTGGCGTTGTTACTGGTGTGCCAGCTGCCCGTCTAGCTGTGCCTGGAGGTCCCTGTGCTCTGTGTGGGGTGAGCTCTGCTCCAGAGCGGTTTGAGCGCAGCAGTGACACCTGAAACAAACCCTGTGGGTCACGTCTGGGACATCGTAGAGGTGGTGACGGGGAACGGGGCTGTTTGTTCAGCTCTGGTGGAGCTCGAAGCCTGTTTTGTGGTTTTCAACACAGAAAAACTTCAGTTTCCGGGCGTTTGTCACGCTGCCGTGTTTTGCCACAGTATAAAGTATAAGATTATATATATAAGACTATATATGTAAAACTTCTTCTCTTAGCCTGGAGAAGAAAAGGCTCCGGGGAGATCTTATAGTGGCCTCCCAGTACCTGAAGGGGCTCCAGGAAGGCTGGGGAAGGACTTTTCATAAGGGCAGTTAATGACAAAACAAGGGGAAATGGGTTTAAGCTGAAAGAGGGGAGGTTTAGATGAGATATTAGGAAGAAATTCTTCACTGTGAGGGTGGTGAGACAGTGTCCCAGGTTGGCCAGAGAAGCTGTGGCTGCTCCTCCCTGGAAGTGTTCTCGGCCAGGCTGGATGAGGCTTTGAGCAACCTGGTCTAGTGGAAGGTGTCCCTGCTGCTGGCAGGGGGGTTGGAACTGGATGAGCTTTAAGGTCCCTTCCAATCCAAACCAGTCTGGGATTCTGTGGTTCAGTCACTCCTGGAAACCCTCAGCTGGACAGTCCCGAAGCTGTGAGGGGTTTGGAGCCAGAGCTCAGTCTGGTTTGACTCGGTGTAACTTGTCTGTCAGTCTGTGTCTGCCTTTGCTCCTCGCCTGCATTTTTCACTTTCAAATCCCTTTCAAGGGATGATCTCTGGTCAATCCTGGTCCCTGAACCTCTTCCAATCAGTCACAATGCACCTGAGTTTAATTTCTGCTTTTAAATATTATGTCCCCTCAGAGCTTTGATCGGAACCTGCACCCAGAGGAGAGATTTTCCCCCTGTGACCTCATTAAGAAAATCAGGGAGCAGAAGGAGGAGCTGGGCCTGGTCATTGACCTGACGTACACAACTCGCTACTACGGACCAGAGGTCAGTCCTGGGTTTACTGTCGGGGAAGCGAAGCTCTGTGTGAGCCCCGATATTGCTGATGCACTGGAAGATGCTTCTTGCAAGAAGATCTTGGTCAGACAGTGGCCCAGGTTGGCCAGAGAAGCTGTGGCTGGGCCCCCCTGGGAGGGTTT
>NW_010290905.1:0-2950 GCF_000700745.2 Antrostomus carolinensis | reverse complement strand
AGCAACCTGGTCTAGTGGAAGGTGTCCCTGCTGCTGGCAGGGGGGTTGGAACTGGGTGAGCTTTAAGGTCCCTTCCAACCCAAACCAGTCTGGGATTCTATGAAGATAAATTTACTGGAATCCTCTGGCAGGGGGATGATGTGGAGCTTTGCAGCCCCGTTGGGATGGGGTCTTTGTCCTCAATCAAGTACAGACCTGGGGGCTTCACTCCAAATCCTGAAAATCCCAATTTTTACCAACCAGCACAAGTTTTAGGATATCCTAAAGCTGGTTTCTCTAGGTTCTCCTGAGTGAAGAGCTGATTACAACCAGCTTTGGCTCATGGTATTAAGTGTGTGGATAGTGCTTCATCTTCCCCAGGGAGGAAAGAGCAAAGGCAGAAGAAATAAAGATGCAAAGAGGCTGATCTGGAATATTGGTGCTGTATCGAGGGAGCGAAACAGGAGGGTTTTTTACCCCAAACTCTGTTGCTGCTCCCTTGGGCTTAGTTGAAAAGCTTGATGGCTTCCGTCTTACGGTCTGTGGTTCTCTAACTGATGAGAATTCTTATGCTTTTTCAGGAAATTATTGACTTTCTTTCTTGTAGGAGCTCCCAGCCACACTGTGCTACTCAAAGATCTTGACAATGGGACACGAAATACCGAACAAGGAAACCATTTTTCAGTTCAAATGCGTCGTAAAAAAGTTTCTGAGAGACAACAAAGACAACGGTGAGTGTGGGTTTCCCTTCCGTTGCTGTTGTTGGGGAGGGCACTGCAGATTTGGAGGCCAGTGATGTTTTATTGAGCAGCATGAAGTTATTTTCTTCCTCTTGGCATGTGGATGTCCAGGCAATGAGGTCAGTTTGCTCCAGTGAAGGAATTCCTTTTTTTGGTGCTCTGATAGTTTGGCGGTGAGTTGAACTTATAATTGAGTTTGAGGCTCCATCTCTAGACTGGTGTAAATACTGTTTGGATTTTCATGGCGGTGTGAGCAGCAAGTTGTTAGTGCTGGGGAAATGGGGGATGGCATTTGTGAGCTGTGTGACTCTGCAGATGAGCTCGCAGAATTAAATGAGCTAACGAGCTGAATCAGTGGTGCTAATTAGACATAAATATAATGATGTTGTTGTGTGATCATTTCTGTTTACTTCATAGAATCCCAGACTGGTTTGGGTGGGAAGGGACCTTAAAGCTCATCCAGTCCCAACCCCCCTGCCAGCAGCAGGGACTCCCCTGGCCCGGGTTGCCCAAAGCCTCATCCAGCCTGGCCGAGAACACTTCCAGGGAGGAGCAGCCACAGCTTCTCTGGCCAACCTGGGACACTCTCACCACCCTCACAGTGAAGAGTTTCTTCCTAATATCTAATCTAAACCCCCCCTCTTCCAGTTTCAAGCCATCACCCCTTGTTGTGTCACTCCCTGCCCTTATGAAAAGTCCCTCCCGAGCCTTCCTGGAGCCCCTTCAGGTACTGGGAGGCCTCTGGAATGTCTCCAGCCAGTTTTTATCCCAGCAGAGTTTGCCTGTCCAGGCCAGTGGCAGCCAGTTCCTCAAGCAGAATGCTGTGGGAAACAGTGTCCAAGGATTTACTGAAGCCCAGGCACAGCACATCCACAGCCTTTCCCACTGTCTGTGTCACCAGCACAGATGTTGAACAGCACCAGGCCCAACACTGACCCCTGAGGGACACCACTTGGACACTGAATCATTGACTGTGGCTCTTTTAGTGCGACCATCCAGCCAGCTCCTGATCCCCTGAGTGGTCCATCCATCTAGTCCATGTCTCTTCAACTTAGAGACAATGATGTCGTGCAGGACGGTGTCACACGCCTTGCACAGCTCCGGGTAGATGACATCAGTTGCCCATTGTTTACGCTGATGTCGCTGTTGGAGGATGAATGCAAATGGACTTGGTTTGGAGAAGGAGCGTTTCAGTATCACCCGCTTGTTGTGTGTTGCAGATAAACTCATCGGAGTTCACTGCACTCATGGTTTGAACAGAACTGGCTACCTGGTCTGTAGGTGAGTTGTCCTTGTTCTGAGTGAGTTAAGGGGTGGCATTGCCAGCTTCTTATTGCTCCAGGAGAAAATAGTTTTGCACCAGTAAAAAGAGTCGTGACCTGCATAGTCCTAAACTTACCAGGATTTAAAGCTTTTCAGCTTCGAGAAGGTTGTTCAGGGACACTTTTTAGCCTCGATTTCAGCAGATCAGATGCTGATAGTCCTTTTTGGCTGTAAATAGAGGCTTTAAAAACTTCCTGGTTATTCTTTCTTTTTGAATCATCACTACCCTGCCGATGTTTCCATGGTTCATTGTGTAATTCAAGCTTTCTTGCTGATCTCTTTAGGTACCTGATTGATGTTGAAGGCATGGAGCCAAATACTGCTATAGAGTGTACGTACGTGGGTGTCGTTCTCGTTCAGATGCCAAATATTTTACCGTGGACTTGTTGTTTTAGATGGTTGAAAGGTTTGGGTGAGCTCCAGGGAGGTGACTGTGTTTTAGCTCTGTGTGTGTGTGTGTGTGTTTTCCTGTCGTGTAGAATGGGAGCTGGAGGAGGGGAGGTGTTGGGGGTTCTTTGAGGTAATTAGAAAGAAGAAATTAAATCTGTGGCCTGAGTGTGGAGCTAACGAGGGTCTGAGTGAACCTGGGAGGCACTGAGCGCAGCTCTGCCTGCGTGTCTGCCTTGTCACAAGCTGTCCTGCACAGGGTGGTATGCTGAGTAGAATCACCTGTGTGACCTGAGTGTCCAAGTCCTGCTTGAAGGGGTTCAAATCCTTCCTGAGGGGTTTAAATGCTCTGCAACCCCACAGACGAGTTGTACAGAGCGTTGTTCTCACTCAGACCTGTCTCTCTCCAGTGTTCAACAGAGCTCGAGGGCATCCTATAGAGAGAATCAACTACATCCAGGATCTTCGGAAGAGAGCTGTCAAACAGTAAGTGTCTGTGTGTGTGTGTGTCTGTGTGTGTC
>NW_010290904.1:46375-73577 GCF_000700745.2 Antrostomus carolinensis | reverse complement strand
TTATTTTATTTTATTTTATTTTTTTAACTGTATGTCCTGGTTTTTCACTGAAATAGAGCTGGGTTAATTTTTCAGTAGTTAGAATAGTGCGGTATTTTGCTTTTCAGCCTGGCACTTGTTATGAGAGAGACGCTGATAACATACCAGTGTTTGCATTTTTGTTGATGGAGTTGAAAGACTTTGTGTTCTGTTAATCTACAGGGAAACTATTGCACTGTACAAGGTATAGTGCATTATAATTGCCATAGATCATCCATCTTTCCTGCTGGAAAATTCTTCGGACTGCAGGAGAAAGCAGTGTTTGCTCTTGTGTACAGTTTTGCAGTTGACTGATATTGTAATAATATAACTGGAAAATAGAACTGGAAGAGATCAGAAGAAGCACAGAATTTAGACATAAAGTATTCTCTTAGAAAAAGTGTTCTCACTATGAGTTTACAAAACAAGACAGAATACAGAACCACATATACACACACACACACACACAAATATACAGTTCTAGGACATTTGGTATGGGATAAGAAGTCATACTTCCACATGACAGAATATTAACTTATGCAAACTGGCTCAATCGATTGCATTTCAAAATTTTTTTTAAGGATATTTTTCCTTTACAGCCTGTATGGGATTATGTACTGAGTGTCCTCTCACAGCTGTTACAAAAATGGCATAAAATCAGAAACCTGACATAAATTCTGTTCAATGCACTCATCATAATTTGACAGAAATGCCATGGTGATCTGCACCAGATTTGTATCACATAGGCTATTGTTTATGGTATCAGATAAAATTCTCCAGGGTTTGTACTTTGTCACTCTGGAAAGTGTATTTCACAGATTGTAGCATCCTGGACTTGCCTCATGTGTACTTTCTGTGGCAACAGTTCCTCATGTCCAGGCTTTTCCTGGGACTGTGCTAGTTGGCATGAACTACCATGCAAAAGAGCATGCGAACAAATAGCAAGACATATGTGCCAATGTCTGAACCAGTGACTTGGACATTCATTTGGATCAGTAGAGAATAGAGAGCCTAGGATCATCCAGTAACACTGAGATCTGCATACTGTGATTGCAAAAACATAACATTGAGTACAGGATCAAAATTCTGGTCTGAGAAGAAGTCCAGACCATATTTGGCACACATTTGGGACATGTAAGGCTCATGTCCTTCCTTCAGCCAATTTGTAGTACTTCTTGAGTGACTTCCCCACCAGCAGTGGTTGGCTGGAGATTAGTATTTCTTTTCCTCACAAGAATTCTCTACAGGCTGTTGTTTTAATTCCCATTGTTAGAGAGAAAATCTGAAGTTTTATTAAATATGAACACCCTAACAACTGTGTCTAAATTTCAGATACAACATTCCATGTAATAGAACACTATGAACAATTGTCAGGTTTTTAATATGTCATACTTGACATTTCGAGATTTTGGGAATTTGCCGTGAAAATTGTAAATATGAGAAATTACACTGATTTTGGATTTCATTCCAAAATCAAAATTAAACTAATTATCTGAGGGTTTAATAAGTTTGACAATTAATTTCTAGTACAGCACCAGGGTTTTGGCTGCATGTAAAGGAGTTTTTTAACATTTGGTGGTTGTTTTGGTTTGGTTTGTTGTTTTGTTTGTTTTTTTTTAATTTGAGGACAGACCAAGTAAAACTACTTAGACTGTATGCTTCCAATATAGAACATGAAATTAAAAGGAAAGCTGCATGCACATTTTAAAAAAACAATAATGCAAAGCTCAAGTAAGTAGATTCATGTTAATTTTACTTAACGTTAATAATTAAAACAATTACTATGGACATTGACATTTTGTTAATATAGTATTATAACCTTAAAGATGAGGTCATTATTTTACAATCGTGATTCATTATTTTTCTGCTGAGAAACCACGTAATACAGAACAACAGCAAAAAACAAAAGTCACTCATTTTACAAATAAAATGACAGTATTTCATGTTGGTGCATTTTACCAAATCAGAATTGGCTTCTGAGGCTTTTAAAAATAAAGAGACAACAACTTTATGGTATAATTATTATTCTTAGACAGATGTTTCTAAAGCTACAGATGTTTACCACAAGTTATTCTCCTTAATGAATATTTAACATACTTTGATGAGATTTATGTATGACAAGGAGTGATAAAGCTAACAGAAGAATCATAGAATCATAGAATGGTTTGGGTTGGAAGGGACCTTAAAGTTCATCTAGTTCCAACCCCCCTGCCATCAGCAGGGACACCTTCTACTAGACCAGGTTGCTCAAAGCCTCATCCAGCCTGGCCTAAAACACTTCCAGGGAGGGGACATCCACAGCTTCTCTGGGCAACCTGTTCCAGTGTCTGACCACCCTCACAGGAAAGAATTTCTTCCTAATATCTAATCTAAACCTCCCCTCTTTCAGTTTAAACCCATTTCCCCTTGTTCTATCATTAACTATCCTTATGAAAAGTCCCTCCCCAGCTTTCTTGTAGGCCCCCTTCAGGTATTGGAATGCGGCTATATGGTCTCCCCGGAGCCTTTTCTTTTCCAGGCTGAACAGCCCCAACTCTTTCAGCCTGTCCTCATAGGAGAGGTGCTCCAGCCCTCGGATCATTCTTGTGGCCCTCCTCTGGACTTGTTCTAGCTGCTCCAGGTCTCTCTTGTGATGGGGGTTCCAGAACTGGACGCAGTACTCCAGGTAGGGCCTTACAAGAGTGGAGTAGACTGGGAGACTCACCTCCCTCGACCTGCTGGCCACGCTTCTCTTGATGCAGCCCAGGTTATGGTTGGTCTTCTGGGCTGCATGCACACATTGACAGCTCATGTTCAGCTTCTCGTCCATCACCACTCCCAAGTCCTTCTCTTTGGAGCTGGTTTCAAGCCATTCATCACCCAGCCTGTATTTGTGTCTGGGGTTGCCCCGACCCAGATGCAGGACCTTGCATTTGGCCTTGTTGAACTTCATGAGGTTAGCACAAGCCCACCTCTCAAGCCTGTCAAGGTCCCTCTGGATGGCATCCCATCCCTCCAGCATGTCAACCGCACCACACAGCTTGGTGTCATGGGCAAACTTGCTGAGGGTGCACTCAATCCCACTGTCCATGCAACTGACAAAGATGTTGAATAGTACCAGCCCCAATACTGACCCTTGAGGGACACCACTCGTCACTGGTTTCCACACGGACTTTGAGCTGTTGACCACAACTCTTTGAGTGCTACCATCTGCCCAGTTCCTTATCCACTGAGTGGTCCATCCATCAAACCCCCATGTTTCTAATTTAGAGACAAGGATGTCATGCAGGACGGTGTCAAACGCCTTGCACAAGTCCAGGTAGATGACATCAGTTGCTTTAGCCTTATCCACCAATGTTGTAACTCCATCATAAAAGGCCACCAGAAACATGGATTCTATAAAATTCAATTTTAATCCTTTAAAATTAAGCAAAATTGAGGCTGGATACCCACATGTTTCTGTTTAAAACTTTTAATTTTACTCTATTTCAATCAGATATTATTATTTATTTGTTTAATTTATTAATTGGCCTTATTTCTCATTGTAGATATAAATTTTGTGCAAACACAAAGACAAGCTCTCTGCTCTCAAGGGTTTTCAAACAGAATGACATACAAAGAATGAAAGAGAAAGACAATTGGCTATCAGGTTACAGTTACATATTTTATGAAAGAAATACATCAGTTTCAGGGATCTTACTGTTCTTACAAATAAAGTATAGTCATCTACCCATATCTGCCCCTCAAAACATCTTTGCTTACCTAATTTTTACAGGCCCACAATTTTTACATTGCACCCTGTAGCACCTATAAATGCTCTAATTTCTTCCTCACTGTGTTTCTTTTGAGCATGTATCGGTTGTAAATTCCCTTGTCAACTAGGAGATTGGGAGGAAAAGGAGGCACAGATCACAGCCTGTGTTTCTTAGAACACCTTTTATTCATTAAGCTGTTATTAATAATAGAATCAAGCTGTTGCTCTTAGCCGATAACACAGCATGCTTATGTACTCACATAGTCCACTTGTACCCTCATGTGCTCATTCATAGCCACCAGGCTGAAGAAGCAGCAGGGAGGGCAGCCCCAATGGAGTCGTCCTCAATGAAGAGCTCTCCCAAAGCAGTGAGGCTGGCTGTGACGTGCCAGGGGCTTCTAGGGAAGTGTTTGGTGGGGCCCTTGAGGGCCTGTTGGTTCACTGGGTGCATAATCAGTCCTGTAGCCTTCATCTGCATACAGCAACCGCTGGCTGTACAGTACAGAGCCACAGCAGGTGCCCATCTGTGCCTGTGGCCTTGTACAGATGCATCAAGTTCTTTGTGTCCTGACTCTACCAGTTCTTGTGGATTCAGCACAAGAAATCGTCTCCAGAGTTTTGTCACTCTCTGGGAAGCTCTCATGCTACCTTCCTAGTATGCACTTTTTCTCTCTTTGGCTGGTTGTTTCCTGGTAGCTATTTCTCCACCCAAACCTATGGAACCCACTCTCATCAACTGTCACAGACAGGGCTTTTATGATGTATCCACTTTGTAAAAAAACATTATTAGCTTCTTATTAGAGAGATTCTTTTTCCCCTTGAGTAATTCTTTTTAAATTATTGTCTTCTTTTTTTCTCTCTCCCTGCAAGCTATGCATTGTAAAATATAAAATATTTACCAAATATTACCTAGATGTCTTTTCTATCACATTCTTTGACTTTACAAAATAGATTGTTTACAACTGTGCTTCCCTTCTGCCTAATGGGCACCCTGGGGGAATGTTGTTGGCTTTGAGACTCAGCTACATATTTTCAATAAACAAGTCCTGAAGCCAGCGAATGCTGAGAGCTATGAAAAATAATCAGTGATCTATCTGAGTGGAATACTTGCATCCTTCAGGGGATGGAAAAAAAGGACACACATCATGATGCACTAACCACAGTCACACATAACTGAATAAGCCCAACAAAATATTTTAACATTCCTTTTTATTGCAAGTTTCTTAGGTTGAAATTGTGATAGCAAAGCTGTCTGCTTTATCAATAGATTTTGTCAACTAGAAAAAGAGACAAAGCTGCCCCAGGATAAGTAGCATCTTCCAACTACTAAAAGGTTTTAGACTGCTGGTAGATTACATTTGGAGTTACCTTATTTGCCTTGTCCTTTTGTCCTTGAGTCACATTGCTGAGAGGATGACTATCTGCCTTGGAGGGAAAGCTGCCTGCTCAAGTATTCCCTGAATGGCATTGCATCTGGCAGACTGATTTGCACGTAGCTGTTGACATCTGCCTTAGAGGAAATCTCTACTCTTGTTTTTAAAACACAGTTCAAAGGTCCAGTTAGGCAACTGAGGGGCTCATGGTACTTGGCAAGAGGGAAGGGATAAAAGGGAAGGATCAACTTAAGGCAATCTACAGTTGCTTTTAAAGCCAAATCAGCCACTCCTTGTTGTAAGGGCCCCTCAAACACACACACTGATTTAGAAAAAAATAACTGAAGTACAATGATACTGGGTCTGCAAGAGTCCTATGCTAGTTTTAAAGCTGTGAATTCTAAATGACCACAGTCCGCTGGATACATCTAAAGCACAAACCTCTATATTGTCTGATGGATCTTGGCAGTTTCAGTCATTAGGAATTTACAAGCCTAACTAGAGCACTGAATTTCAACTTTGAATGAACTCAGACTTTGACTGAAACTGTGCTGCATGTAATTCAAGTTTCTCCTCTTACTTTTACTGCTGTGAATGTTAGGTCCAGTTACATTCATTGTGGCCTTGCCTCCCATTCATTTTAAAATCTCCATACTCTAACTGCATGGCATAATGAACTTTCTCTGGTCTCAACTATTCTAAAGGAAACAATTTCTGCTGAAATGGTCTGAAGAAGACGACTATGATAGTTTAACTTAGCTGGCAGTCAAGCAAGACACAGACACTCACACCTTTCCCCTCCCCCCTGCTAGGGGATCGGGGAGAGAATTGGACGGTTAAAGGTAAGGAGACTTGTAGGTTCAGATAAGAACAATTTAATAATTACAGTAAAATAAAATAAAAAATAATGATAACAATAATGATAACAACTACATGAAAAAAAAAAATATATATATACACACACACACATATATATATGCGTGATGCACAGTACAATTGCTTGCCACCTGCTGATAGCAATCCCGGAGGAGTGAAAAGGAACCCAGAAAAACAAGCCCAAGTGATTCCTGAGAGAATCCCCTCCTTTCCGGTCAGCCCTGGTTAATATACTGAACATAGCATAATATGATCTGGAATATCTTATTGGCATCTCCAACTGTCAATTCTGGGTTTTACTAACTACTACACTTCCCCCCCTAGTCCTCTGTACTTGCAAACTACCCAAACACCATGTCCTTGCACCTTATCAACATTCTTCTCATAACAAATCCCACACTGAAACCAAAATGCAGTGCTTTCTAGCTACTAAGAATAAAATTAACTCTATCTTAGGAAAAACCAGGACAGTGACCTAGGATTACATTATGTGCCCCACTACTTAAAATTTAAAATCTAAATAAATTCTCCACAGTAGCTGAGGAGGAAAATATTTTAGTACCTTTCTTTAAATTAGAGTAGTTCTGGTGCAGAGGGCTGAATGGAAGGACACTACTGCACTGACTTCCTATGCCATGGAGAGAAGCCAGAATAAAACTAAGAGAAAATAGTTAAATGCTATGAACTCACTAGGGTTTAAAAGGACTGAATAGTAATTCTAAGGAGCAAGAATAATGAAGAGTGTGACATAAGAAACTGAGGAAAGTAAACTTTTGTAGGACTTTCGGTTACTTTCACATATTGTACAAAGATCTAATGAACTAGTACTTGATGTACAAGTGAGAGCCACTGTTAAAACCAATATGCCATGTAGAGCCTTTCAAGTTTAGAAGGCATTCTGAGTCAGTTCCAGGTCAGTAACTACAAAACACTTAGAAATGGGGATTCTAAGATCAGACTTCAAGTTCATTTTAAAGCATTAAAAGAGCAAAGGAAACAAAGTAGAACACTAGATCTTAATAATGAAAGGATCAAAACGATTATTTTGGTTGACCCCTTGCATAAAATGTCATAAAGATCTCAAACTCATCCACAGGGTTGTAGATGCTAGATAATAGCTCTAAACAGACTGTGCTTTATTTCAGCATGATAGTCTTGCAATTTTCAGCTGTAAGGCAAATCCAGTCACTGCTTTTTGAAGACAATTTTGTAAGAAAGAAAAAAAAATAGCATAAGTACAGGAAAGAATTTAGATTTTTTGTGGTGCCTAGTCCATTGAGAAATACTGAAATTCTTACAATAGAGCTGGCTATCATGAGATCTGAATTTTATTTTGTTCCTGAACAGATTCAGTTTCTGATGAGGGAAAAAATACGCTGAATGAACAACAAAAGCTCCTAGGATATACCATTCATTGCTTATTGCATTTAATATTTAAATGAAGTCTTCAGAAAATCTGCAGATATCTTTTACTTGTGGTTTGCTCATTCTTTTACCTGTGGAAAAAACAGAAACTTTGCTTCTGTCAATTTTCTCTTTTGGATGTTATCCTTACCTTCTGCAGTGCCTAAAAAGTATAAACGCCAGTGCTTTACACTGGTATATAGATACAGGTGCTTGAATCCTTGACAGTTCTGTGTGTATTTATAAAATCTGATACCATATACGTTGATAACTTGAGGTTCACTATTTCAGAAGAAACATTCTGTTTCCAGCACCCCTTTTCCTCACTTTCTCCATCATTTTGTTATTTCCAAATACCCTTCAAAGATCTAATATCCAGTACTTCAGTAGGATGAGCTCTTCTGAAAGGTTTTGAACTAATTATAAATATAGCCTATTAAAGGACTCCTTCCCTTTTGATCTTTTGTTGTAGCTTTTGCTATTAATAGTATTGTCTCCTTCCTGACAGTCTGACAAATGGACAATAATAATACAAACCTCATAATAACAGAAGTCCCAAAATTGATGAATAAAGGAAATAACATTTTTGGATTATATTCTTTCTGGCCAAGAAATATTTTCATACAATGAGACAAACTTTTTGCAATATCTGTCATTAAGGCATTACAAATTGATACTTATGTACAGAGCATTTTAATATTTTCTGATTCTTACAGGTTCAGAAAAACACACTCATTAGTTATAACTGATAACTATAAATTTATTTTCTTGGAGGAGAGGGGATTTTATATATTAATAAAAATAAATAAATTTAAATAGTGATTTTGTCCTAGGGGATGCCTGAGAAAATCACGTTAGTCAAAATATGTGTAGTGAACATTACAGGTAAAATCCTTTGATGGCAGCAGTTTTTAAAGGATGCTTCTAAATTATCTTGCCTCAAAATAATTTTTTGACTAACATCATTGTGTACGTCAAGAGTTAAGTAATTGATCTTTAGAATCTGCCTTGATAAGCGAGCCTTAAGCAGGCCAGTTGAACTAGATGATCTCCAGAGATCCCTTCCAACATCAAATATTCCGTGATTCTGTGAAAACAAGGGACAATATGTCCAAATTTTGGGTTTGCTCAAAAATGAGCATGGATGAAAGATCTCAGTAACCTTTTTAGTAATTTAATTCAAATAAAGCCACAGTTTAATGCAAGTTATTTTAAGATCAGTGGGAATGTTTAAATTAATTAAACAGAAGTTGAGTCAAGTCTTGAGTAGGAGCTAAGTTCGTTTTTCAGGAAAATGCCTCCAAACTTTAGTCCTTAAACTTTAATAAAAGTTCTACATAACCGTGCTGAGACAAATAGGAACAAAAATGTTTTAAAACTCTCCAGCGGCACCGATTTTCAGAGAGAATGCTTGGTTTTCTTTGAAAGCTTCCTGTCCAAGAAATTAAATTACCCTTCTGCTTAGTTTTTGTGTTTCTATCATGATACTCCCTTAGATGATACAAATTCAGAATGTCCTTGATTTTGGTTGTCCTATCACATTACGTTACAATACTTTATTTTGCAATACATTACATTACATGATATAACACAATAAATAATATAATATAAAATTTTCTCTGGAACCTTAAAGGTTAAAGCTGTAAGGTGGAAGTCAAAGATCAGCATAAATTCCTGGCTATGATAAAGGCAGACTTATGGCCCTGGCATGAAGAATTCTAATTTTACACCATTAATATTTATTGTCATAATGTCCAAAACAATGAGCTGGGTGAGGCTTTTCCTGACTTCAGTGGCACAGCAGCTGCTTTGGGATTCATGAAACAATGCAAAACAGGAAATGTGCATGGCAGGTTTCTGATGTGCGCCATCGTTAGGCCAGAGTTCAGACGCCTGTTCAGCTGCCTGAGTAGTATAACAGATTCCGTTTTGCCTTCCTGTTCATTCTATTTTCCTGATGTGCTGGATCTTCCTCATTACTGCTCCTTTTTCTTCTTTTTTTTTTTAATATTTTTATTTTAACAGAGGTCTTCACTTTCAATCTCAATAAACTGAACAGCAGAGTTTAGTGTTGTGGTGAATCACTTCTACAGACCTCACAGACTTTCACGGTAGGCTCTGATGGCTCTCTGAAATGTAGCTGTGGTGAAAAACTTGAAAAAACCCCTTTGAACTCAGTAACACCTTCTTGCCTCTGCTTCATAGATTTTCTCTATTTCATTTTTCTTGTATTACTGACATCTGCTTGGAAACAAGAGCTTTTGCAGACATAATTTGCTTCCTTCCCCAAAACTACAGTTTTTCTGTTGAAAACACAAATTATGCCTTGCAAAAGGAGTGCTTAAGGATGGTTTCATTCTAGAGGAGCAGAAAGAGGATTAACAATCAGGAAAGAAATTATGTTTTCTTATAAGCAGTTTTACTACCCTAGTCATTTTTTTACCTTGTTTTAAGCCAAAATGACTTGGGTAGTAATATACCCCAAAGATCTTGTCCTGGTTTTAAGTTTACAAGTAAACTTGTTACTACCAAACCATCATAAAGAGAGTTTTCAATATCACCTCTGTTTTTCAAGCAGAGAGATCTTCAGAAATTAATAGAATTATTTCTGCAGATTGTATATTTTAGCATTTCTTTCCCAAAGTTATAAAAGTTCAGAGATTGTGCTTGGTGTTATATTTTGATACCTAATTCTTTAATGATGTCAAGTTTTATTATAAATCAAAGTCTATGTTCCTTCTTTTATTTATAAGTGCAGCTACCCTTGTGGCTAATTACCACTAGTATTTGTTCGTTGAAGGAGCTGCACACAGATTTTAACTCCCCAGCAGTACAGAGACAGTGGAATGGAGGTAAGGTCACATCTCAGAGCTGGTTGGACTAGTCTCAGCCAGTTTTCTGCTTATATTACATTGTCTTTTTTTTCTTTCTTTTTTTTTTTTTTTTTTTTTTTTTTTTTTTTTTTTTTTTTTTTTTTTTTTTAATTTGGCTCATCTATTTGAATTGATATAAATTAGGACAATTAAATAACCAACTAGCTGGGAGGGGTTTGCATGAAAAATGCCTGCTGTACAGTTGAGTCACAATCACTGTGTGCACCTAGAAAAAGTGCATCCAGGAGAAACACCTTGCTACAAGGGGAACATTACAGAGACCTTTCTGTTATTATAAGCCCAGTGAATGCTATTAAAGGAGTGCCTACTATGCCTCTTTATAAAATAAGGAGCAAAATAGTAAACATTCTTGAATATGTTCAAATAATTTTGACCATTTTATACATCTATATATTAATTCCTACCTGCATTAATGTGGAAAAAGTTTAGGGGAAGGTAAGCCAAATATATCTGGAAATTGCAAGATAAAGAGCCATTGGTGCTACAAGCCCACACAAAGCATAAAACTTAAAGAAAAATACCAAATCCTCCTTCTTCCGCCTTCCTCAAGCATCGTATGGATCTAATGTAAGTCTGACGTATAACATATAGATACACTATAAGATATGCTGAAGTGGCCAGAATGATTTCCAAAATAGATTATTCAGTAGAGATTACCCTGACTCACTCTGCTACATTAACCAAGGTAGGCATGGACTATAGATACATAAACATGGTCATTTAAAATCATTATGAATGCAGTTCTTACAGAGTTGACACATAAGGTACATGTGAATTCACATAGTAATGATTATATTAAATATTCTGTGAATTCAAATAAATGTATAAAAGAGATGAAACTTAGTGGTTTATTTGATGCCTTTTCAGGTTTAATGTGCAGTCTTTTGCTTAGATTGTAAACCTTGCCGGTTAATTTAAAACAGTCTGACCAAGTTTTATTGAACATCAGATAAGCAATTCCTTGATCTTTCTATCTTTTTCTCTTTAAAATAACTCATATTTATGAATCATACTCTTGACAGTTACAGTTGCAAACCACTGACACTTAAGAAATATTGTGTTGCAGAAGTAATAAATGAAATAGTGATTGAATTTATTTTGAAAATCAATTATATATATAAAGCCTTGAAAAGTACAGATGCCTTTTTATTATACAGATGCTTCCATTGATATGAGTCAAATATTTCCTTGATTTAAAGAAAAAATATGCCTATTAGTGACATTTGTAAAATAAACAGCTCCTTGATCTCTGCCCTCATATGATTCATCTTCTTCAGCTTTAATTTTGTTACACTTACTGAACAAGTGGCACTTAATGAAACAATTTGCTGTGCCAATACAGGATGTCAAAGGGAAAGAATATACTGTTCCTGCACGACACAGAAAATTATGGCACATAGCTGCAAAGGCAAGTATGTTCTTGGGGAAAAAAAAAAAAAAAAAGAAATAAAATAAAAAGTAACACATAGTATCTTTGGAGTGCGAATGCTTCAAAGACCTGATTATTTATAAACCACTAAATCTTTACACACACAGAAAATGGCATTTAGGGAGATTCGTTGTCAGCTTTACAGATGGGGAAACTAAGAAACAGAGTGAAGTAATTTAGTGCTTACTAGACATTAAGTCACTATAAACAATGAAAGAAATAATGAAATTTCTCATTCAGATGCCTCCATCTTCCCTTTTTTTTAATCCAGTTTCTTATAGGATCTGCTGCTTGATCACAGGAGACGTGACTGAAAGCCTTCAAGTTCATCTGAACTCTGAAGATTCAGATGAGATTCCACATAGTTCCTATCCAAACTTGATGAATTTAGCATTCATCTTCACCAATACTAGGCAAAAATAAAAAAAATAGATAAATAAATAAATAGATAAATTACAGGGTGTATATCTCTAAAAAACCTCTGGATAAAATCTGCACCTATCATCTATTTAGGATTTTTAAAAGGAAAAAAAAAAAAAAAAAAATCTCACCAAACTCCAAAAAAGCCTTACAGAAGAAAGAAACCAAAAAACAGGCAAACTCCTGTGAAATTTGGTAAAACATTCTTGGTGAATTCAGGCAGAGTTGAGTAAAGCCTGAAGCGTATGATTATAATACAGAACTACTGTCGTAATTCCATCCTTCTCCCTGATTCCATCCTTATATTGATTGCACCTCCTGGAACTTCTGGTGTTCCAGTTTTTGCCCATTGCCCTTTTCCTGTCACTGGACACAACCAAAAAGAGCCTGGTCCCATCCATTAGGCCCTTACACTTCAGGTATTTATAGAAATTGACAAGATCCCTTCTCAGGGATCTGTGAAAGTGATCTGTCAATGGTGATTTGAGGCTGAGAAGGCCAAAAAAAGGGATGAGACACCCTTTTCAGCCTAGACTGACAGCCCATGAGGTCTGTAGAAGTGATTCCAGATAGCTAATCCATTCAACCATGATTAATCCTGGCACATACTAAGAAATCATGACAGATTACTCTCTGAGTGGAAAGCCTATACAGTGAGAAAGTCCTTCTGGCACAGTGCTCTGTTATGTAGCATACACCTTTCTGTGCAGAACTAAAACATATTCTTACTCCTGGGATGTAGAGAGTAGCCCATACACTCCTTAATCCAAGCACTGTTTGGCTTTTATATCCTCTAGCAGTTGATTACTGCAAGGGAAGAAGAGAATTTGGCCTTCAACACACTTGTCAAATCATTTAAACCTCAAGTTCCTGAGATAACATTGAGTTAGCCAAGGGATTATTCAACATCAACAGAAAGCCAAGAGGAAGCCTTACTAAATACCTGCTCACTAGGCTTTCCCTGTCTCAGAGAGTTAGTAGCAATATTCCTGGGACATCCACTTTATGAATAGTCTCTCATTTGGTCAAGTATATTAGTTGGTTGAAACAATTATCTTTAAAGGACTGTTTCAAAAGGACTTAGTTGGCTAAATTCCTAAAATCATCAACACAGATGACAGGAGTCAATGTCAATATTACTATGAACCCAAGAGATAGAACTTATCAAAGATACTGAACTTCACTCTCATCATATATAGTAATTTCTTTGGAGGCATGTTTGTTGCATATTCAGTAGTTTTATATATTTTAAAAAAATATATATATAATATTGGATTTATGCTAAGTTTGTATATTTAGGAGAAGTTGACATTTGTGCTGTCTGATCCTAATTTTTTTGTGATTAATAGCCCTGGTTTCCATGCCAACCAGAATAGTACTTTTAAGTATGTTTTCTGTTTGATCTTTTTCATCAAATCAAAATGTTCTAAGTATTATATCTTCAAGTTTCTCCTGAAGTCACAGTGAGTTTAGTCCATATAAGAACTGAAGATCAGATTTACTATTTAAAAACAGCTAAATTGCTTCTTCACATGTGTAGTTAATTAACAATTCTAAAAATTTAGTTATTGTTACCTTATAAGTTTATTTAGGGTAGCTGTCGTCAGCTAACTCACCATACTATATATTTGTTACTTGAGAGCTAGAAAAAAGAGGATGATATAGGGATTCCAAAAATTTAGATTTAGATTAGATATTAGGAAAAAGAAAAAAAAATATTGTGAGGGTAGTCAGACACTGGAACAGGTTGCCCAGAGAAGCTGTGGATGCCCCCTCCCTGGAAGTGTTTAAGGTCAGGCTGGATGAGGCTTTGAGCAATCTGGTCTAATGGAAGGTGTCCCTGCTCATGGCAACGGGTTTGGAACTAGGTGCTCTTCAAGGTCCCTTCCAACCCAAACCATTCTATGATTCTATGATTCTGAGGGGAAGGCCTGGAGGAACTAAAATTTTTTTTCAGGTTAGCCTGGCATGTAGGGTTAAAACCTATTTTCCTGAAGTATTATCTGACCAAAAAGATGTATATAGGCTGATGGATATGCTGATTAGTTCAGAAAATGCATTTTGATTCATTGTTAGTCCTTTTATATGCTATTAAAATATTTTTTAGAAACTTACTTTCTTCTGCTCATCTCAGCAATCCCCAATCCAAAAAAGTGGAAGTGAAAAAGGGAAAGGCTCTACACTTTTACACGTAAGCTTAAAAAAGTCCATTCATTTTTACTCATACTTTAATTAAATGGATTTTTTTCATGTTTGTTATATTGTCTGAGCTGACTGGAATTATGCACAAGTTTACAAGATGTATCTCAGCCTGACTGCTGCCAGCCATTAGGCATATTAACACAATGAAAATAGACATTAGTGTGAATTGGAGGTGAACATCCATTTTATTTTACATGTAAAGAAGTTGAGAGGAATAAAAGGTTAGAAGTCAAGGCATCGGCAATGAAGTGGTGAAGTAAGAAGGAAATTTAGACTGTTAGAGATTGCACATTGAAAAGTGAGAGGATCTACTGACATGGACGTCCTGCTGGAAGTTAGGGGGTTGAGATTTTCTTAGTATAGTTTTTTCCTCCTAGACCCTAATATTTATACTGTAACTCTGCAATAAACATGAGAAAGCCTAACTCCCAATTAGAGAAAGTATCTTCACACTTTCTGTAGAATAAAACTTTATCCGAGATAAATTTCACAAAAGTAGCTCACTCCAGCTCAGTTTATAGCAACTTTTATGCAACCACACCTGACTCATTGTCCTGCCTAAATACAGAGGGTCAAGTCTGCTAGGAGCATTCAGATATATCCTGCATATAATCATGACATCAGCCTTCCTACAAACACATGTAACTTTTACTTACTTATTATATGTTGATAATAATGTTTATTTTTTTATATAAAATCCTACTAGTTAGAACACCAGTCCTTTAGGTATAGATTGAAAAATTCAATGTTCCTGTTCATACTGTGCCTTGAAGTGTCCATTACAAATAAACATGAATTCAACTTGAGCTAGATAGGTTGGACTAAATGACTAGCATTCCGATTGTCAAATATACAACTTTGTTCCAGTGATAAATTTGTATTCCTACTGTAACAATATAAAAATTCAATTTGTCTTGAATGAATTCAGAAATGAACTGCAGTCATTCAAGTGTGTTGAATATGGACAAAGTTTTTGACACCTATCCTGTAAATGTACTGAATTAAACCAATAGAACATTCTTATTTCTTAGTAATAAACTGTGCAAAACTAACCATTCTAGATTAATTGTTAAAGGTTAAACAGTCAGACAGACTTATTACAGAATATCTTTCCCAGGTGAGAATGTCTTTCTAACAATGTCTGTTGTTCTTAATCTAGAAACAAAATGTGTATGAAATCTTCCTCCATTTTGAGACTACAGATTTGCAATGACAATTGCACCCACTATAAGGGTCCAGGCACACAGTTGGAATAATTTGGCATGGCTCTGGTAATGTCAGTGGAGCAACACAAAATTGCTTGAGTTGGGGATATGGTTCTGGAGAACAATAGGGAAAACCCAGCTGTAATATTGACAGAGTTTTGAATATAGTTAAGAATAAAATCCTTCACACATGCACAAAAAATAGCCACCCACTGGAAAAACACATTTTCAAGACTGACTTGATTTGTGAATATCATGTGTTACCTATCATAATAATTACTTATGTTAGGTAAACTTGAGAAAACTCAGTCATTTTTTTATTATTATTCATTTGACAAAATATACACTGTATCCTTCCAAAAAGCACTTTAATGTCTCTTGTGATTATTCATAATTATATTCTTTACAGTTTTTTTAATTTCCAAGGTTTCCTTTGTTTTGTCCAGGTGGAAAAAGGGGACATTTGTTTGCTACAAAGCAGCAGAGAAATTAAAAAGCAAATAAGCCATGAAATAAACATCATAAAATCTTATTTTTTTAATGCTCACAATTTATTTTAGGGGGTTAAGCAAAAAATTGACAGTAGGTTCTACTTCTGATCCTGACAAAGACTTGAAGAACTTCTCTAAATTATTTAATCTATGACAGTAATGTGCTTTGAGATTATTAGATCGGAAAAGTTGTTTAAGTACAAAGTATTATTATTGTTCATGTACATGAAAAGGTTTGTTCATATCTGTTACACTGTAGTGATAGCAGTATAAAAGATTTATTTCCTTTCTACTAAAACTTTATATTGCAGCCATGACCCAAGGGGCTTAACACAATATTTTCAGTAATCATCATCATCGTCACCATCAAATCTAATTTAAAGGTGTCCAGACCTCAGAGCCTCTTGGCATCTTCACAGAAATAAGAAAACATGAAGTTTGAATAAAAAACTCAAGCATTTATAAACAAAACCCTTAATCCCACCCAGTCACAAACCATATCTATAAATATTAATGCATTCAAGAAATTAAATTTAAATGCATAGAAAACAGTATTGGAAACTGTATTTGGAACCTAAACAGTACACAGAATTGGCCCAAAATGTAATCAGTTTTCATCCAAACATCTCCTTTTATTATGTTTTTTTTTTATTTTTCTTGTTGACTTTAATAATTAATTTTTATATGGAACTGTGAGTCTGAACAAGGAACATTATAAAGCTCTTTAAAAAGGTTTGTATCTTGAGCTCTATCTAGAACTAAAACTCTGTATAATTTTCTAACACAATTTCAAATAACCAATGGCTGAAAGATGACTGAAGTAAAGTATGAACCTTCATACCCAGAGAAGTCCTCCATTTTCCTCTGTACTGCAGTTAGAATTAATAGACTTGTATTATTCTGCTTGTGTCACATTTGATGGACAGGGATAACGGGCACACCATAAAGCAACACTGCCACTGCCCATGATTTTATTAGCAGCATAGGCATTGTAGTGGAAGAGCTGTAATTCAGGTTAGGCATCCCACTCTTTAAGAAACATGATTGTCCCTAAAAATAAGTTATTAGTGCTAGGCCACTTACTTACTACTAATACTTACTAGCTCACTAGCTAAGCTTAAGTCATTACTCTCCTTGTGCCAGATGACTGTATATAGGAATATCTGTGAAGAACAAAATTAGAAGTAATTTCAAGTTCAGCAATAAAAAACAAAATACAAGACTTTTGGATGTCCCTCTATTTGTTACTGTACAAGTATCTTGTAGCCAGGTTGGGTAACTGTCCCAAAGTTTGCATTAGGTGACATAAAATGAGGATGTGGGAGAGAATAGTTAGAATAGTTTAACCTGTTTAGTCCCAAGTATGGAGATCATATGGTGTAGGCTATCCCAGAGAGGAAAAATGCTACCATAATGCAGTCATGTAATGGTAAATACCAAAGTGCAGAAATTAAGATTTTAGACATAAATGAAAAGGTAGTAAATAACCTGTAGCAGAAGCAGATAAAATCAATTTCCGTATGTTTAATCTCACCATACTGGTAGCTCAGTGTTTGCTGGTACCCATGTGCAATAATTGAGTGTAAAATTTTATTCAATTCACTTTGTAGTGAAGTTTAGACAAATGTGTTGATGAAATGAGAAAGTACTTATAAGCAACATGCATATTTTGATAGCAGCCCTCTGCCCTACAATTTGCAAAATACACTATTTTATTTTTCAGAGGGAAAAAAAAAATAATGCAAACTACTGATGCTGACGGAAAAAATCATTCCTGCCTCCTTTTGTAGTTGTCTTCTCTTTTCCATTCTGAACTTTTCATAGCCAAAGTAACCTCCCTCTGGGTGTCTCTAACGGGTAAAGCACAACAGCAGCTGAAACTATGAGGCTTTTGACCATTACTTTAATAACCTTAATATGTAAAAACTGATTTGCTTTGTTACACATGGAATAGTCACTCAGCAAAACCAGTACTAGCATTTTTAAATTGTTTTGATTTATTATTCTTTCCTTCTTTACTTCCAGGTAAGTAAGGTTTTTGAAACAAGATCATCAATACAGTAGAATACCATAGAAAGTAATTTGAGGGAAGCACTGTCAAAAACCACAAGACATTTGTCACTGACCCCACAATGCTGTTGAAGTGTCTCAGTGACTGCACCATTGCTTGAAGAACATATGTGCTTGGAGTTTGGACACATAGATGTAATGCCACTCGTACCTTTTATCTTTGCTAACTTTATAGTTTTTGATGTTAAAAAAAAAATGAAGATTAGATTTCTCCTGTATATGCCTTTTGAAATCACAAAGGACTCAAAATACAAGTAAAAGTTAAAAAATTATCAAGTCTTGAAATGAAATGAAGAAAATTTATGAAATAATTATTTGTTTCCTCAAGACAATGTCATAAACTGGATCAGGGCACGAATAAGGGATAATTTAAGTGTGCATTTTGTTGCTGTTTTTTTCTTTATTTTTTTTCTATTCTCAAGAACACCTTTAAATTCACATTTGATGATTTTGTAAGAAAACTTTGTTTCTGCAGTCAGATATTCTGACTTTAGTTACACCATTTCATGCTAAGCTCATTCATACCAAATCAGTTAAGTTGCTTTACATTTATGATTACCCCACATTTTTCTATTATAGACAGAGGGTACATTGCATGCTTCACATATCGCTGACAGAATCCTAACTAGGAAAGCATAACAGGAACACTCACAAATCACAAGAGAGAACTACAAACTAAAGGTCAGATACTGCTTGTAGGATATTACAATGCAGAGAAAGCAGAGGTGATTAGCTGTTTCCTTGTTTCTTTTCTTGCCTAGAAATATATGTTTACATATAAGGGAGACGATTAAGATGTGGGGCAAAAATGTGTGGGATACAAAAGAAATCATTTAGCTCTGCTTCTGTCCTGATCATTAAAGCACAAAGGGCTTCCAGGAAAAAAAAAAAAAAAAAAAAAAAAAAAAAAAAAAAAAGAAGAAAGTTTATGCACAGATTATATATCTGTTGACAAATAGAGAGCAATAATCAAAGGAAGATGGTGAGTTTTGGAATATCAGTTAATTCCCCCTTGGCATTCCTAGAACAGTGCATTTACCCAGGGTGGGGTAGCTTTCTTCAAGACAGGATAAAATCAGTTTAGGAAGGGATGGGTTTGATCTTTCTTCTTTTGTGTTCACCTTAAGGAAAAAATAATTTCTCTACATCATGTAAATCTCACCTTATGAAACAATTCTGTGACAGACAATTGAAACCTTGAATAAAAATGAAAGAATCTGTGTACCAAAACAAAACTGAACCTACAGCACTAAATGTTTACCAGGCTCCCACTTAGTTATATGAGCTGTTAAAATTAAAGGTGAAGTAAACAGAGGCACCTGATGTCTTTGAATCGACAACACTCATTCCATCCCACTTTAAGATATTCAATCATTAAATTATACGGTGAAAATATAGAGAGAGTATTCCTAGAAAATGGACTGATACTGCTTTCTCTTCAGTAATATTAATTTAATCCTTCCTCCCATAAAAACTGAAAGTGGGGAGGGAAGATATGAAATGTGAGGCAATATTTCGAATTTCCCTGGAGTCTTCAATAAGTTTTTAGTAGGTAATGCTTTATTGCATTATTGGAATTATTGAATTTTGAAATGTGTTCTATTTTCCATCTCTTAACAATCATAATGTCCAAAGAACAAGTGTGCAGACTTACTTTTCTGATCTTTTTTCCCTCACTAGGTCAGTGATCCCTGAAGCTACTGACAGTTGAATATACTTCTAGCTGTAGGTCTCAGTTTTGAGAACAACAGTATCTTTGAGAATTCATGGAGAAAAAAAATCAGATTAATAACATGATTAAATAACAGTTAATAATAATAAGACAACTTCAAGTTCATTAGAGTCTTGCAACAACCCTCTTTGACCTCCTTCAGCCTGCTGACTATCAGTCTTTGCTGTATCTGGGGAAGTCTCCATTGATCACTCATTTCTCAATGAAAAAACATTCTGAAAATGCCATCAAGCAATTAGGGAAAACAAATGCATCTGACTGGACAGAGCCTGCCCAGATTGTGAGGGTGGTGGTAGGAAATTAAGCAACGGGTGCTCCTGCCAGACAGGACATGTTGTGAACATGTGGCTGCTTTGGATTGCTAACAATAGGAGAAACAAATGCGAAAGTGTTAGCTTTTATAGCAATTCATACATTATATATTTATTTTACTGAAAAATGAAATCTTATAAAAGAGGGGGAAAAAGAAAACAGTAGAACTAGCTGGCATGGAACTACAACAGCATTAGAGGAGAAGGAAAATAAATAAGAGGCTGAAGTCTTTCAGATACAAATGAAAGGGAGAAAAATACTGAAATTTGCCAACTGTACCTGCTGGTAATAATTAGATTGAGGTTGCTAAGAAAATGAAACACTATTTTTTTATTTCAAATTTTAATTCATAAAACAGGTACTAATCTTGCCCATTAGACCTGCTGGCTGGAGCCACGTGCCTGGCTGTTGGTTAGGAGTGCTATGCTGTCTACATTCCGTCTGGGGACTTTTAAAAGTGTCTTCTGGTTTGTGTTCTTAACAGAGGTGGAACTTGATCTCAGATCATGGTCCAAGGCCTCTAACTTTGAAAAGCTATGGATATTGTTCCAGCTCTGAGTATTGCAATTAGGTTCACTCCTTACAACAGGTTGTTTGTTTGTTTATTTGTTTGTTAGTATTTTAATGGTGTCAGAGCTTTAAAAAACAAATATTACAAGAGCAGCACAGAGTCCCACAGAGTGGAATTCTGCCAGAGCAGTGGTGCAACTCATCAATGGGTTTTATTTATCGTTTTTATTTGTATCTCCTGATACAAATCAAGAGAGTTCAGGAGCTCAGACCACTCATCTGGCAGATTCAAAACCACTGAGATACATTCTAGTTCCTCTTTCAGATGGCATCTTGTTTCTAGTTCCCAAATTTTCTACCCCATATTACTGGCACAGCAATGGAGGGTAGGAATTACTGGTCAGATTGCCTTCTTAGTGCATTGTCAATGCTATGGTAGTTTATGGCCCTAGAAATAGAATCAAGGTTCAGGCTTGGAGAGGCCAGTAATCTACATTTCAAAAATATAAAGAATGAGATGATCAAATAATCTCAAATAGAGTTATGTGCTGGGACATTTAATTTGGTATAGGAATATATTGCCAGCAAAAGTCTTAATGTACCAATCACTTATGCTGTCTGAAATACTGATGTGTCATTTAAGTCAAAATTATGTATTTGAACCTTAATTTTGCCCAACATATTTTCGAGAATCATAAAAAAAAAAAAAAGAAAAAAAAAAAGACATTTGGAAATATTAAAACAATTTAGATTAAAACCTCCAGAAAAAAACTGCTTGCACTAAAATAAGGTTGTTTAATTTAAAAGGCAGTGACATTCACACAGGAAAAACATGGTGCAAACTATTCTTTTATTATACCTTAGGCATGAGTGGAAGGGATGCCCCTGGCAAACTCATTAATCTTAGAGGAATATATATACATATATATATATGTGTGTGTGTATATATATATATATATATATATGGGAAGTCAGCTTCCACTGTAGACTTTTGTCTCCTGTCCCATCTTAGGGTACAAAATCTTTACTTCTGATTTGACTGATATTTACTGAAGAGTCATTTGGAATGGGATTAATCTTTCCAAAATTTAACCATTTAAAGGTATAAGCTATTTACTAAGACTCTATTTATAATCACTGAATAAAAGTAGACACCTCCAGACTCTGACTCTTCTTTTTTAACATCCTGGCTAACCTAGGATAAATTAATCACCTTTTTCAGGAACTTGTCCTTCTTTTTAAGTATAAATAGACCCAGAGCAGGTAGCTTAGATCAGATGCTTAATGCATAGGTGGTTACAGGTAAGTAAAATATTTGCATTTTAGAGTCCAAAAGATCATCCCTGGGTATCTATGTTGGGTCTTTCATATACTAGAGGTTTGTAATTTGCAAAGGCTGTATTAGATTGAAATCAATACCATGATGGCTAAATAAAGGTGTAGATAGCTAACATTATACAGTCAGTGTTGAAAATGGCTGTAGTTTAGTACCATCATGGGCTGGTTTCAAACTAATTATTAAAAATCAAGTGGGTGAATTTCGTTTTAGATATTCCAAATCAATCTGCCCATGCCAAAAGTTTGACATTCATTATTGAAAAACTCCTACAGGGGCTAAGACTTGGCATATTTTCTGATTTTACTTTTTGAGGGGTAAGAAATCCAATGCATTCAGTGACCTTGCTTCACACATCATAAATTAGCAAATACTTAGATGCTCAGTGTGCTGGGAATTTTGCCTCCATAGAACAAAGAACAGTTGTTTGAGGACTTGTTTGCCAATAAAATAAATAAAACCCATCATCATGGGATCACCTTGTATTTTTTGGCTTTCAGATTTCCAGAAAGGAACTTTGGCTGTTTTACATTGGTGACAGCTTCAGATATTGATTGAATATACAATATGTATGCGTAAGTGTGTGTGTATCTCTCTATATATGAATCTCACCATTTATTCACTTTATCATGAATCAGTAAGATTCTTAAAGGTATACACAAGAATGTCAGCTGGTAAACAATTCCGTTTACTCTGTGTTGAAAGTATATTTAAATTTTATGATATTGCAATTAAAGAATCATAGAATCATAGAATGTTGTGAGTTGGAAGGGATCCACAAGCATCATTGAGTTCAACTCTTGCCCTAGCACAGGACAATCACAAGATTCAGACCATGTGTCTGAGGGGATTGTCCAAATGCTTCTGGAATCTTGTCAGGCTTGGTGCCATGACCACCTCCCTGAGGACCCTGTTCCAGTGCTCCACCATGCTCTGGGTGAAGAACCTTTTCCTAATGTCCAACCTAAACCTCCCCTGGCACATCTTCCTGCCATTTGCCCTGCTCCTATCATTGGTCACCAGAGAGAAGAGATCAATGCCTGCCCCTCCTCTTCCCCTTGTGAGGAAGTTATAGACTGTGATGAGATCTCCATGTAAGCATTCAAAGCTCTAAGGGCAAGGGGACTGGAGTTGTTTAACATAAATTCATCCTTTAAGAGACCTCTTTTGTCAATGGACAGAAAAAGGTAACTCCAGGGGATGAGCAATACTTACTGTTTCTGTAACGTTAGGGAAGAGAGGAGCCATCTTCTTCAGGCACCCATCTCTCTCCACTGATTGTAGGGGAAATTAGGCAGCTACCTGAAATTAGATTAGCTGAGGTTGCCCTAGATTCTTAACTACCACAGAAACTGTTACAACTTTAAATTTCTTTGCTATGATTTTCTTTTTGAGCTGTCTTCTAACTCCTCAGCCTATTTACTCAGAACGGAAGCATGGGCAGTCTCCTCACATACAGTTGTGCACTTCTAACAGAATGAGATCTAACTTTTGTGAGTGCCCCCCGGCACTTCAGGAAGACAAACAAAGTTGGTAGGTGTGGATGAAAACCCCTTGACCCTGCAGTCACCGGTTGGTCACAGGGTAATTCTGCTGTTGGCTGTTTTTGAAATTCTGGGGCAATGGTTCACTGTTGACTCAAAGGGAGTAGTGAGACCTACGGAATGACTAACACCTGGTGTTTTGTTTGGGAACCTGCCATGTAAGCATTCAAGCACAGGCCAAACCTCATCCCAATTAACTCCTCTGAGGTGCCACTTCAGTGATGCCGTAGGCAAAAACAATACTTTTGCCAGCTACAGCTTGAACATGTGTACTGCTAGGTAAGACTTCCAATGCTGAAAACAGAGCTCTATTGCTTGACCCAAAGTAGACTTTTTGTGATAGTGGATCTGTCAGACTGCAGCCAGTCATTAGAAAACAATCTAGTTGTATGCAGACAGAGTAATCATTCTCGATAGGGTTTCAAACAGGTCTAAGGAAGTGAGTCACTTAGTCCCCCTGAAAAGTGAATGGAAGCTGGAGACCTGTTTCCTGAGGCACTTTTGAAATCCTAGCTTATGTTAAAGTATGGCGATTTTCCAGCCTTAACTTCGGACACTGAAAGGATTTTTTTTCTCTCTTTTCTTTCCTTTTTTAATGCCAAATTGAAAGTGCAAGGGCCCAAAGTGCATTTACACCAAAGCAACTTTCCAATTACTTAGCCATATAAAGAGGCCTTGTAGTAGGTATAAATATGGTTTATACTCACTTTAAGAGTCCTTTCCACCACCTGAGTGGTATGAAGCAACTTTTGTAGAAATCAGATTCAGGTCTAGAATTTCCAGAAAGCAGACGGGTTTTCTTGCTCAGACCTGATGCTGCAGAAGCAGAAACTGTTCTAGTCCAGGCACTAGGGTTGCCTCACTACCCAAACACACTGTTCAGTCTCTCTGCATCTTCCCATCCTCCATTCTACCTGTGAACATCACATCACTACTCAGGAAGACCTTTTCAGTCTACGAGAGCTCTTTTGATTCTGATGAGTAGAAAGACTGAGACAGAAAAGAGAGAGTGTACTAGAAGTACTTGGGTGCTCTTTCTCAAGAAGTCATACAAATTATAGAAAAGTATAACTTCATTAACAGTTTCTTAGTTCTCTTAACATAGAATTTAAAAGCAGGAGTAGACCTCATTAGGAAAATATCCTTAATTCTCATATAATAATTTTTTTAGGAATGCAGAGTGTTTTAGGAAGCATAATAGATCCGAGTAGGATATGTTACCTCTTATGAAAGGATACAATCTGGGTTAAGGGAGCAAAGTGAGGTTTCGGTTTTGTTTTAAAAGGGAAATTACTTTATGTTATGACTCATCAGAACAAGTTAATTTTCCTATTATCATGCTTTACATTTAAGCAATAACTGCATTTTAAAATCCATAACAATACATCTGGGTTGCATTCTGGAAATGAAGCTGATGTGAAAATATGACCTGAGGCATTAGAACAACTAAAGAAACCTTTCCCTTGGATTTGAAAGTAATGAACATCAATGCACTTCTTTGGCCTGCAGCAGTATTATAGAGCACCTATAAGCAATTTCAATGACATTATCTAATTAATTTTCCTGAATTTCCAAGACATAGGTAGAGAGTTATTTATTTAACTTCTTTTACAATTGAATGACAATTAGAAACAGCTAGAATGACTTTCCCAAAATGTTGCAAAGCACCACTTGCCAGGGCAGACTTAAAAAAAATCTTTTCTCAGGTTCTAATATAATCACAAGTTCCTCCTGTCACTCTTACAATTGTAAGACACTTACAAGTGTCCTTTCAATTGCCTTATTTCATGCATAAAAATAAGCTGTGCAACCTCCTCATGTCTCTGCATTGTGCAGCCCTTGAATGTTCTGTGAAGATCACTGTATCTCCCCAAAGTTTAGAAAAGATCTCAGGCCATCATGAGGGTGCTTGACCTTTGCCAGTAACCCAGGTACTCAATACATCACCTCACTGCCTTCCAGACATGCATATAAAACAGTGTGACTTTATATTTCCTTTTCCAATTACTCACAAACTAATTTAGGTGTGTTTTGCAAGCACTTTTTTATTTTCCCAAATGACAAGTGTATTAGCTAAGACTGTCAGCCTAGCTGCCAGCTGCCCAAAGCAAACCCAGCACACTGTGACCTCATGTACACAGCATTCCGGGCTGACTATGAGCAGGGACTCCTAGGAAATAGATGTGAAGCCTGAGCCCTGTCTCAGCTGCCTTGGTAAGCATGTTTTATGATAAACTTTATCTCATTAGGAGAGGGAAGGGGGAAATCTTGGTCAAAGTCCAACTCTAGAGCTTATGTTGAGGCTGAACTTTTCTATTCTCCAAGTCTGCCATATCAAATTAGGGAGAATAAAGCCGGCTCATTGCCCGGTTATTTATAACATCACAGGAAACTTGGAATGACTTATTAAGGATGGAAATAGTTCTCTTTCCTCAAAAATGGATCTTGTTTTGCCAAGATACACAGTGACTGACTGTGTGTAAGAGTAGTGCACAAATACCTTCCACACTGAAGGTTATTAAAATATACCTGGTCTTGTTTATCAGCACTTATGTGATATGCATGCACCCACACTGCAATACCTAAAAAAAAAAAAAAAAAGAGCTCCGGTGAGCTCTGCTCAATGTTTTGAGGGTCAGAAACAGATATGGAAATGCAAAAACAAAAATGAAATTAAAACACAGATCAGAATGCTTGTTTTATCTTTGACGCTGTCAATGAGCCTTTAGCATGGACGTTGGCAAACTTTTTGGTACAAGTTAATACCCACTGATCACATAGGATTTTCATTTAAAATAAAGCAGTTACGTCTGTCCCCTTGAGCATTACAATAATAGATCTTGGAAAAGCAGGCCAGCTTTGAGAGGGAGAAAGTGTAGCCTGATGGCCATAGCAGGAAAGTTAATGTTGGATTTCATTTCCAACTCAATGACCAGAAGGCTATTTATCCCACATCTCTCTTCCAGCACCCTAAACACGAGGCTAACAAAACTGACCTATAGGTGCTGTGAACCAATCTTTATCAAGGGTCTTGATTCAGAAAACTTGAATATCTCTTTTCTGAAGAGGACTTAAAATGCAAAAATAGCATATAGTGTTTGAAAAGGAGCTGTGTAGGATGAGTGTGTTGGACAAAAACCTATGTCTTCATAGAGCAGTAATTCTGGCTGTGGTAATAATTTGACAGGTAATTCACAGGGAAAATCTGAGAGAAAAAGTTGGAGGAATCTAAATTTCATGGATGAAATTATATTCTTTCATCCCCTTCCAAAATTTTCCCAATACTGCAACTGCCTGCATTTCAAAAACTGCATTCAAAAGAGCACAGATTTGGACCTCTGTGTGACTTTGATTTTCCATATTAGTCAGTAGTATCAGCTGTAACATAATTTCAGGCCTGTGGGGTTGTAAGGAAGTGACAGAAAGAAGAAACTGACTTGAATATCAGGAACATTTTATTAACTAAGGATTTAATTTTTTCTTATTACATGTAACTGCTCTTTTCTGAACTGTCTGTACAAATAAAATGACTATTGTTGGTTTGCTTTGTCACTCCATCCCTTGCTTGATTTGCAGGTAGCTTTGTGAAACATTAGTCTTGCTCTGAGATGTCAAGTTCATTGTCATCTTTGTGAATAAAATTAACAAAAAAA
>NW_010290904.1:27523-46335 GCF_000700745.2 Antrostomus carolinensis | reverse complement strand
TAGAGGCAGGAAGGGCTCACAAATTTTAGAGTAGAAGAGGATTGATCCTCTATTTTTATCTGCTAAATATAACTTTTTCTGGGGTTACCAAAGTCCTTTAATTTCTGGCATTGACTGGGAGTTCTTTGGAATAAGTGTGGGAATTAATTTTCTTCAGTTTTCAAGTTATTTGGTGCCCATTTGGCAGCACTAGGATCTAAATTCCTTCATTTAGATATTCAGAAGAGAAGGGCACTGGACACTCACAGATCCATGAGGCAAGGTTTAACAGGCTTTAGCTTGAACTTTCAAAAATTTAGTTAAGGGCCCAGAAGAAAAACAGTACTGAAGGACTGCTCACTGACTCAGTGCCTCAAAATTAGATGCAGGTCTGAGGAGTGTAATTCATGGTGCAGCGTGGGACATCTAAACTTTCCAGTGCAGCCCTCAAACATGATTCATATCAGCCAATATGTTTGGATGGTGGTTGTCTAAGCTACACATTTGAAAATGTCAGAGAGGGAAGCATATAAAATTTTATCTTTCTCCTAAATTTAGGCACTTATCCATAGACCAAATTAAGTTCTATGGAACTAAGATTTGCAACCAAAATACTTCTCCTGCACTTTCCATGCAAGTCATATGAAGTGTCAGTAAAGACAACTGTCTCCTGCTTCTCTTTCAGAAGATACCCAGTGAGAAGGAGGAGGAGGAGGAGGTGATGTTACTAAACACATTTCGCATTTTGCACAGTCTTGCTATGAAAGTACTTGCCGCCTTCTCCCGACCTATTTTCAAATGAAAGTGTCTGTAGGAGCCATGCAATTTGCTGAAGTTAATGCTGTAATTATGCATGAGGTGAGCTCAGAGCACAACTACTGAACTGGGCCAATTGGGTGGACTTAGCTCAAGGACACACTGTTCTCCATCCCAGATGGACTGAGTGGGGTGGAGGCGCTTTTAGGTATTTCATTCAGCTCAGATGATGACATATTTGGATGTATGCAGTGATACACTAAGACAGAAAAATTAGATGCCTATGGACCATGTGAGTACATGGAGTTTTTTAGATCACCCTTCTGGATATAAGTGTTTAAATTACACTATAATTGTATGGTAGGTGACTAAGTGCTGTTTTGGATCTCACCTTGGATTGTTTTGGACGTTGTCTCTACATAAGAGTTTTGGTAATTTTAATTTTCAAGCTTCTAACTAGCATTCAGGTGTAACAGAGAAGGAATAAAAAGCCTGATCCAAGAAAATTATTTTTACTCTGTGTTCTGGAAGCTGATAAAAATCTTAATAAGCCTAGATTTTATCCAAAATAGCAAGATATATAGAAAAGGTAGGGGAAAAAACTCATACTTTTACTAGACCTCGAGCTCTAACTGTTGTGCCTCTTTAATTTTGACCTATTTCTGTGCATCTTACTTGTAGGCTGGTTTTTGTTTGTTTGTTTATGGTTTGTTGCTTTGTTATTTGTTTTTCTTTCAGGTGCTGTACAACATTTTATTAGTGGGTGTCACTGTCTAAGCAGGTATTCAGTAGAATTATATTGTTCTGAGATATATCATGAAAACATATTGACAAAAAGGAAGCCTGTAAGAAAGAAAGTATGAAAATCTTTATAACTTTTAAAAAAACTATAAACACAAAGAGTAAATCCTTCAAGTTTAACGAGATGGCTACCTGGATAGTGAAAAAGAGGTTAGACGTACCTGTAAACCTCTTTCCTAGGAAAATAAATTACTAATTCTCTCTGCTGCCAGGTTTCCTCAGTGTAATTGCTTTTGAATGAAGTTGAACATCTTCATTCAACACATAAAGTCTCAGTTCATTTTTTATTATTATTTTTATTATTTTTTTATTTGTATACTTTTGAAGACTAAAGTGAAGACATGCAATGTCATTAAGTGCAATTAGAGTACCTTCAATGTTTTACCATGTAGAACTCTCATGTGTTCAGATCTCAAAGACCTCAACCCTCTCAGCTGATCCGTTAGCTCACAGGGATGGTGTCCAGGAGACAGAATGCAGCACATGCTGAGACAAATAAAGATGAGAAAATGTGATTGCAAGCAGTTGAGTTACCTCAAGCAGTAATCACTCGTGATTTTCTGCCTCCATCATAAGGGATACTGAACACAAAGCATGCAGAAGCATGAAGATTATAAAGGGCTGCTGACTAGCAGCTCTGTCTTCCTTGTTCATTGTTTTTAGTAAGAAATGACACATCATAAGCACAAAGCTCAACCCTAACCCTTTTTAAGGTGTTGTTCTTCTTTGCACCTCTGTTGATGTAGGTCAAATTTGTGGATTATGAGCAATAATCACTTAATCTATGGAGATCGGTAAGGTAGATGGTCTCTTCCTGATAAAAATGGAACTTATTTAAACTTCCTCAAACTTGAAGTGAAGCCAGTTCTAAATTTTCCTGGAGTGTTAAAGACAGTGTTTAACTGTGAAGAAATTATATAGAGAGATATTTATATGCATATGCATAAATTCATATTCACTTTTAGTTTTGCATTTTTGAATTTCAACTGGCCTTTCTCATGGTATATCTTATCCAAACAGAAGGAGGAAGTTTCAAAAAGTTTTCAGAAAAGTCTGCTGTCACTGCATTTCCTGAGCAACTCTATTCTGATCCTCTGTGTCACTGGAGCACTGCTTGGGTCACAGGGGGACATTCCTCACAGTGCACTACTCTTTCTGCACAAATTAACTGTAGTCTTTGCAGTGACTTAGGTTTAGAGATCTTTTTAGATACCCAGCAGATTAGAAGATGGGAGTGAACTAATTTTGGGGGTTTTTTTCATATTATGTATTATCCATTTGTGTAGCCTGAAACTAGAAGTCATTAGCTAAGCTGAGGAAAGCTGAAGGAAGCAGTACAAAGTTTGATGTTAATAAATACAGCGTCTCTTCTAAGAGGATTTTATCTGTGCTGTTGTTCTCATATTTCTTAAAAAAATAATACACATTAATTTCTATCCACAAAATATTAATTGCCAATAAAATTATACCTTTTAAATAATATATTTAATCACTCCCACCCCACTGCTTTCCATTTTTTTTACCTTCTGTTGCAGTCATCACTCTTAGGCTACTTCTACAGAGAGCCAAAGTGAAGATAAACAAGAAGAGCTGGAGATCTGTTGATGCAGCAAGATGATACATTCATACTTATATAAGTGTCACAGAACTTCTTTCTTACTGTGACATTTTTCTTAATAAAGGCAGTGGTTTTGCTGAGAGCTGTGTGCATGCTTATACCAGGGCTAAATTTGTTTCTAATTATCTGGCACAATTACCATTGCAGAGTATGCTGTGTATGCCAGCACTACACAGAAAGGGAGTTTGTGAGAAGAGACACATTCTGGATTTAGAATGTGAAAAGCAGCTGAGGAGTTCACCACGAGGCAGGGGTGTGAAAACTTTACTTACAAGTTGTTTTTTTCCCACTGTGTCCTCCCTGCAGCTGATGGAGTAATAGGGTTGTAATGGTTTGCTTACAGGCAGTCAATTAGGCACCTACAGTTACTCCATAGGGTATAGATTTTACAAGTGGTTTATTAATAAATAAAAATAATTACTGTAAATTTTGCTCTAATGTTCTTCATTCCTAAACATCATAGCACAATTTATTCCAAATCTTGCCACGGTCACACACAAAGTCTTTGTTTTCTTTTCTGCCCTCTTTACTATCAGAGTAGATTGACATAGACTGATTTGTGACATCCCGTCCTCTAACACACAACACATTTGTTTCCTGCCTCAGAGGTCCTAGAATTCACATGTTAAGGGGTCAGTTTTGGATGGATAAAATTAAATGAAGACCCTGAATCTGAACAAATTAGTAATGCTGAATTGGCATCATGAATCCCAAAGCAGGTATTGCACTGTGTGGTTTTGAAGGGACAGTGCCACTGGAGATACTTTTAAAGAGATCAGTCTAAGCTTCTAATAGTTCATGAAAACTGAAAGTCAAATACTATGATGTCACACCTTTTGCATATGTACAAGGAATGAAATGTACAATGCATACGTACCAATTACTCCAAAACAAGGAATGATGGTTAGTATACTACTTTCCTCAAGCAGTTGAACTGAATGTATTTAGTTAGACATAGTGAGAAAGATACATGACTTATGCTGGAAACAAAATTTTAAATGTTTTCTGGTCTGTGTACATCTAGATACATACATGTATGTATGTGCAAAGAAATAGCAGTATAGAGATAAAGAATAGATAAAATTATTTGCAATATTTTCATTATTGAAATGCAAAATAACTAAGAATCATAAGTAAAATCAGGATTAATCCATAAATCATGTCTCAACTCCTCATAAGCACTTCCTCCTGTCTTTGTTATTTTCTCCTGCTCCTCTGAGCCTCTCCACAGAACAAACATTAATAAACACCCCCCAAAAAATTTACACATTCTAGTAATTGTACTGTCTTATCAACACTTTTCCTTCCCTCTTCTCCCCACCCCCATGTCCTTCCCCTCCTTTCTCTCATCCTTCTCCCACTGTGAATTTTAAGTGGGATTGAGTTTAAGTAACAGGCAGACAGACAGCAGGAAAAGGCTGTAAATACAAATGTGTCCCAGGTGCCCTGACATGTCCTTGCCTGCAAATGGTCACTCTTGCTGTTGACAGGACAATGAACTTCAGCCCAGAATCAGTGCCCATAATAAAACAATGATGTCACTGGCTCAATCCTACTATGGACTATTGTGCAAGAAGGAATGCAGCTATGATGTGAATACAAACAACTGTAAGAAGTATTTCCTAGGAAAATCTTCTCATGTAAGAAATATTTTATCTGTATTTTCTCTCTCTTTTTAAATATTTAATATAGCTTCTTTGCACTGTTGATTTATTTACAAAAAATGTCAGTCAATTCTATAGCATTAGGTAAATAAATACGTATAAATATAATGACTTTGTTAATAGTCATTGGGGGATCTTTTTAAAGAGTAATAAGTATCTCCAGGTCATAAAAGATTAAATGTCTAGCCAGAAATCTTTGGATGTTGACATTTGGATGTTGACACATCTATTGTTATTATACCTATGTTTGCCAGGTTTCATAAAACACTACCAGTCTTGGCACACTTGCCCTGCAGTCAACTCTCCTTCCAAGGAGAAGTGGGATTTTATAGCATCCAGTCCACAGCAAGGAATACAGATGAGAACTTTGATAGACAGATATATATATATATATAGTTTATACACAAAAGAAAAATATATCTATTTCGCTCATTTGTTCATGCAAAAAGAATTACTACACAAAGGAACAGTGAAGAAAATATATTTCCTAGACTAGTTTTCACTTTGGGGTACATTATTTGATGGATCTGTTTCTTTCAGAACACAACATATCAAAAGTATAGCTGTTATTTAGCTTGAATATTATTTCACATAGTAAAGTTTTTTTAGAGTGATAGCCACTCAATGGATACTGTAACAGGGGAGTTTGGAAAGAGACGTGAAGGGGAAAAGGCTAATAGTGCCATACTCCAGTCCAGAGTTGGATGTGTTAACATGTGCTACACATTACTAATGGCCTCCAGGGTGCTTTTATCTGAGTAAGCTCAAAGCAGGAGCTGCATTTTGTAGCTCCTGTACAGGGTGCATAGCACATACTTCTAATGTGCACCTACGATATAGTGGCTTGGACTGAATCCCCACACCATGACTGTCTGGAAGAGTGGGATCACATTTCCACAGACTTAGCTGCCAGGAATATTCTCATTTTGTTACAAACATACTTTAAGGCTTTGATTCCTAAGATAGGTCAGAGCTCCTCTGGTCCCTGCAGAGTGCTACCAGTCACATGGCCACCTGAATCAGGCCAGCCTGGATGAAGATGGAATTGCTGCAGCACTTTAAGCCTTTTCCAGGGAGAGGCTTGCTGTGTGTACTAGTGGCTTAGGAGTGGTATTTAAATAAGTGCAGATGTAGCTGGAGCATGGCAAAGTAAACAGTACTAGCAGAAAGAGAGCTGTATGGAAAAATAAAGTGATTCCCTAATCTACAGAACAGCAGCGTGTAGGGGGATCATCTGAACTCAGCTCTAAATGCAGTCACTTTAAGCTCAGAGTCTCTCATCTGTCACAGTGACAGGTTTAGAGTTGCTAGATGAAGGATTAAATTCCAAAGGTCACAAGGTGAAGAGGATGATGATTTGGGCACGCTGGAAGTATCTAAGTCCCAGAAGAAATTAAAAAAAAAACCAACACTTTTTTGCTCTCTGACAATGTATACTCTTTAAATTCATAACCCATGCAGCTCTAATATGCAACAATTTTCTTCTACAACAGCTTCATGACTCTGTACTTGAAGATGACTCCCCATTTTGACAGCCTTTTGGGCAACCCAGTCCAGCTTGCACAATCCACAACAACACATCCAGCTTCATTAAAGGGCTAAAGTCCTTCTGGTGCCATTGAAATACCTGCCAGAACTATCACAGTGTATAAAACTGAGCTTAGGAACAATTTGTTAACTGTTTTGAAAAAAAGTTACATTTTCTATGGAATATATTTTAGTCAATTTTAATAAGAATCTTTAGAATCAAATTATGATATTCAAAATCCAAAATATTTTTAGCTGAAAATAGCAATGCCAACTAAAATCTCTTTTTTTGGATGAGAGAGGGAGCAAGGTTTATCAGAGTGGTTAGATTTTGAGTTTTTAACTGAACTGGAAAACATATGTGGAAAGCATCACCTGCACCACCTAGACCACCTCTGTCTCCCAGAGACATTCTATACTGCCATCCACTAAAGAAATGATAGGGTAACACGCTCCCTATCTCAATGGAAAACTCTGAATACAAACTTCTTCCACACTTAGGATTTTCTGTTCAGGGCATAAGTAGCTGGACAGCTGTGAATTTTAGATCCAGACACTCACTTACTCCATCTTCCTGTAAACTATTTTCCAGTCTATTGTGTTCTGATATAATCGGAACAGATATCCTTCCTGGACAAAGGCCCAACCAGAACCAGGCTGGCTCACATAATTCACATGTTTCCAATGTACACCAAGTCTGTTACACGTGAGTTTCACTAACAACTTGGCATACATTCAGTGGTGGCATCATTTCAAGGGATGGAGAGTCAGGAAAGTTTTTGTGCTAGATTCTGTCTCTTGAAACTGCTTTGCTTAAGAGATCAGTGCACAGGCTTCCTGGAAATTTCCTTTAATTGTTTGTGGAGAGCTGTGTTGCAGCTACTGAACAGATCAGGCCTCACCATGACACAGTTAACTTTAGAGGGCTTTGATTTATTTTGACATTTTATTTTATAATTTATATGTACAGTCCACCCACTGTATTTAACTCTGCTGTGGCGAGGCTGTAGGTAGTAGCTGTTCCTAGACCAAATATGATGGCCTGTCACCATGGACTACTATCTTTGGAAGTTCATGTAGTAGCAGTGGGTACTTCTGAAGTCGTGTGATTGCACACAACAGCTGCACCGTAGTCATAGGTGAAATGTTTTGTGTGTAGTTTGAAGACAAATTTATCAAGCTGTCTACATTGTAATCTAAATGTATAATATTAATGTCAGCTAGATTAGGTGGGACTGATGTTTAGAAAGAGGGATCATCTTTGGAGAAGCCTAATGTACATAGTCAATATGCCATTAGAAGGTCTAGAAGACAGCATAACAGGAGCTGCTACTGCTGTAAGCTTCTTCAAGGTGTTTAGAAAACCTCTTGCAACACCTAAGTCATACTAAGCAATACAGTGAAGAAATCCAGGAAAATCTTTCCTCCTTCCTTTTTGCTTAATCCCAGTCTTGGAGCAAGGGTCCTTCAGGTCTTGTGCACAGAGGCCAAAATCAATGCTAAATAGCAGTGTAGAAGCAAAAAAATGGAGAAGGATTCTGATTTAGCCAGACATAGGGAGAGACACAATACAAAAATTTATATAACTACTACTGATGCATCTCCTCAGATGATAATTTCATTATTCTTCTGCCAAGGTTTTAAACTGCTGACATTCAGCTGGCTACTTTATTTAGGTATTTAAATTGTTGAGATCACGTTTCAAACTGCAGTTTTGCATTCTTTCTGCAACATTTTCTCAGATGGCTTATTCCAGTGTAATATCATTGGGGCAGTAACTGTCATCCAGCTTTAAAACTGCTTAAAAAGAAAAGATAAAAAATACAACACAAAAAGGAGTAAACCTTTCACCTCTTCAAAGAGCAGGTATTCATAGGATCATTTCCAGCTAATAACATCATATCCCACTAATCGTGCCTCGATTGTTTGGAGAGGGTTTGGCCAACATTCTAAACATTGATAACCTACATTTACTAGCATCCAGTAGGTCAGATGTGAATAGAAGTATGCACTAGAGACATAAAGCCCTAATCTTTCTTGTTTCCCCTTGGATGATCCACCATTAAAGCACTTCAGAATGGGTCTTGTCATCATAACTCACTGGCTTAGTCTCAAGAGCCTGTCATCAGCCTTGTGTTTCTAACAAGCTTTCCTCTTGAAAGAGAAAAAAGGAAGGAAATACCTGCTTGAAGTTTAAATTCAGTCTGAAAGAGATGACAACAATAATTTTTGTTTTAAGCATTGTAGTTATAAAGAAAAACACAGTGTCTTAATTCATAACATGATTGCTAAATTACACTGACAATAGATCTCTTTAAAACTGTCGAGAAAGCAGAAGGTGAAATGGTGCTGTTTTGGCACTGCTAAATTTTTGGTTGTTCATGTTATTATTCATTGTTCAGCCTAATAAGCGGAGCAAAGCTGAAGTGGTGTGGCTGCTAAAGTGCATTAACAAAGTGGTCATCACCTAAATGTACTGGGCTATTTAGACTGCAGAGCAGGAAACCAGAGGAAATTTCCACCTTAGTCCAGAACACTGACCTGTTTCTAAAGGATGGCACAAGAGCAAGCCTTAGAAAAGAGGAATGTCTGAGCTGCTATGGCTGCTACGACATATCAGTAACACAAAGGCATTGTAGTGCTAATTCCTATTTTAGTATAGTACAGGTGACATCAGTATCTATCCTAAGTCATAGGGAGACTGTTGTGATGCAGTTCATGCTCCAATGTTGTCTATATCTTGGCAGTCCCTTAGTTTCATTTGCTGTTAGTGGTCTGGGTTAGGGTTTTTGGCTTGAGTTGTTTTGGGTTTGTTTGTTTGGTTTTTTTTTTTCCCACAGTTTGAATTTTCCCCTAAAAGAAAAAACTATTAAGTCTCCCAAAGAAGCAAACCCTTTTCAGTGATGTGTCCATTTATTTTTTTTAAATAACGAAAGCTTCAAGAGTTCCACACCTATGCAGGAAATTTAATACACAAACATATGGCATTAGGCTGCCCAGAGAGGTTGTGAAGTCTCCTTCTCTGGTGATATTAAAAGCCCACCTGAATGCAGTCCTGTTTAACTTGCTGTAGTTGAACCTGCTTTGGCAGGGAGGTTGGACTAGATGACCCCCTGAGGTCCCTTCCAACCCCTACCATTCTGTGATTCTGTGATTCTGTGATCAGTGTTAAGAATATTTCTTCAAAAGTGTGTCAGCAATATTTATTCCAAACTCTGCTTTACATATTTATGCCCTTGTCAAGTAATCTTCGTATGGCACTCTGTTGTCTTTGAACTCTTTAGCCCAGCTTACTCCTATTTGGCAAAGCACTTTGTTTGCCACTTAAGACTCCTCATGACTAGGATGATATTGTGGTAGTTGGGATCAGTAGAAGGAGCTCTTACATTGAGGTGACAACTGAGAAGCAATCAGGAGTTGGCCAGTCATTCCTGTAATAAATGAAGGGGGGTGTGGGGGGGAAGATCTCCAACCAAATGTTTCACCTTTTACAATACTGGTTTGTTAGGTTTAGTCACCCAGAGAGTTCTGGGTAGCAGGGCGGCTTAATTGTTGCTATGGCCTTTGCTAGGAGTTCCTTTTTGAGACGGATTCAGTCTGGAGATCAGGCATGGTCATTAACCAGAATATGATAGGAAAGGTGATAGCTTGCAACCTCATTCTGTTCTAGGAATATGTGTGCATGTGTGTAAATGAAACATGTGGGCAGAACAATTAATGTAGAATTTATCTGGCTTATGGATCACTCTCAATATTTTCTGTTTCATAGGTAAGGTCAAAATGTTTAGTCCTGTGAAAAAGATTAAACATTTATCTTGAGGTAGTTTCCACCTTTTGACAAGTTTCTTGTCAAGTTTCTTCTCTTTATTGTTTTCTAGATTTGATTAAGGCTGGATGCAGTAGCTGTATGAAAGAAAAAGTTGAGCATTCAAACCATGCTTTGACACAAAGCAGAACAAGTGACAAATCTGTGTGAACTGTCATTGTGTTGTATGAAAATTTTTCTATAATTTCTTCAAAGAGGGCTCTGTATAAATACATGCATAGACCTTTACAACTTGGATTTACTGCCTTAATTTGTGAGCAAGTAACGCCAATTACAAAGTCAGAATTTGTGATGCAGGCCCATAGCCCTAGAAATCTTCATGTAAATTGTCAACTCATTTCACTTTAATCTAGATATCATCTGATGTAGGAGTTCATTATCAGCCTGGTTTACATTCCAACTCAGATAAGCATTGAAAAGATTCTTTGTTGTGTTTTCAGTCTTGCTGTCTGGTCTGTGGTGTTTGACATGCTCTCTTGCCTTCATGTTTCCAGTGGAGATTATAATTTTGTGTCATTACTCACCTGGTTCATGACAGATCACAAAATAGCCATTATTACTTCAAGTCCTACATCTCATTGTTTGCCAAGCAGTTTTCTTTTTCTTCTTCTTACATTTCTTGTTATGCACCTGTTAGTATAATGTCTAACATTTTGAACTAGGGTCTGTATCCTTAATATAAAAAAGTATCTCATGACAAGTTTTCTTACATAATGAAATGAATAACAGCACATACAGGTATAACTACCTATATATGCTTCAGAAGTAAAACAGAAATATTCTGTAAGTTTTTTATTGGGACAATATTTTTTAAACTATTTTGCCTTTTCTATTTTCATTTACTTTCTTTTACATACTACGGTAAGCTACTTGTTTCAAGTCTGTCTTGCACCATAAACAAAACATTTTAATGACAAAAGGCATGGAATCAAAAGATACCTTGATTGACCAATTAGATATAAGACATTTGGGTTTATGCTTGCTTCTAAACAATCAAGGTGCACTATGATTTCAATATGTCAGTTGATCTCTCTGTGCCTCACTTTCCCACTCTCTACAAGGTAGATTATATGATTTATATACTATATAGTATGTTTATATGAAAAATTATTAATATTTGTAAAAGTATTTTCAGGTATTACACATATATATTAACTGTGTTATTTGCCACATTTTCACATGTGTAACATAAGTTCTGTTTAAAAAACTGATAGACAAAAACCAATCTTGATCCTGAGCAGCAATGTGAATGCCATGTGTGTACAGGATCTCACAACATTTTTCACTATTTGCTTCCCTGCCTCTAAGCCCACATAATTCCCATCTCTTTCTTAACATGTCCTTTGTTTGATGCATTGCTGTCAGATTTGTTTCTACCAACATATGTCTCTCCCTTTGATCTGTTCTGTTTCTATTTTTATATACCTTATCAGTAGCTGCGGGTTATCTATGGACTTATTTTCAAGAAACAGTTCTTTTAAAAGTGTGCAGGTTATCTGAAGGTGGATTATTCATCTGAAAATATGGTAACAGTTTCTCCCCTTGCCCTTTGTCTTTCAATACTTCTGTTAAAAGTCTTTACATTATTGTCACCCAACACCCCCAAAGAATGCTACAACTGCCTTCCACTTTCCAACATCACTCTGAAATGAGGCAGTCAAAATTGCTGCTTGTCAGTACTGGACCATCTTTCATTATTTACCTGAACTGCTTCAAGATTTGAGCACATTTACTGTTGTTATTTATATTCAGGATCAGTTCTCTAGCATAATGCTCTCAGGAGAGGCACTGGAGGTGATGAATTTTTAGCATTTTTAATTATTTTCTCCCATCTCCTAGAAAAAAGTTTAAATGCAATGCTGATTTCTCCCTTTCTTTTCTCATCTGTTGTGATAGTTCTCCTGGTTTATGCCTGTGAACAACCTTGTCATCCTCTTTTAAACTGTCTTGATGGAGATTAGTCTCTGCTGGCCAAATATCAATGCCTATAATGTCAAGGTACAATGTCTGTTCCCTTGTGGTCTGCTGAGAATATTCACAGCTTGTCTTTTCACTGCTTCACAGACTGGAAACTCTCTGGTGACAGGACTTTATTTATTTGTTTGTTTGTTTGTTTATTTATTTATTTGTTTATTTATTTTTCTTTGCATAGTGTTCCTGTGTTGTCATTATTACAATTTTTAGGAATCCTACTCTTGGAAATTCATTTCAAATTATTTTCAATTCAAATTGGTAATTTTATGTTTGGAAGAAAATCCATCTTTTTCTCTACCCCCTCAGCTACAGCTAAAGATGTAAGTTGCCTTCAGTTCTCTCACATGTCTTCACAACTGTTACATTTACTGTTTGAGATGGATTTGCAATTTCTTTCACACCTACAGTAAGACGCTATTGCAAAGAATTAGGGCAGTCTTAATACAAGTAAAGAAAGGAATAGATAGATTACCTCCTTTAGAGCTTTTTCCTCTTTCCAAACAATATCATTGTTCGGAGGTAGGTGAATGTGAATCTCCGATACCCCTCCTTCAGCTCAGGTCAGCCATCTCAAAGCATGAAAACAGCCTGCCAACATAAGGTGCAAACGATTCTCTTAGACGAGTATAAATCAGTGCTGTCAGGTACAAGTAAAAGCTTTGCTTCTTTGATAAACAGGCAGAAAAAAACTGGGAAAGCTTTTACAAACATCTTGAAGATTTTACTACATATACTAAATTTGTGTCTTTTAAATTAGTCAGTCTTGTGCCATGTTAGGGTACAAACATAAATAATTATTTTATTCTGGCGAAGGTTCAGAAGAAGGACTAAAAAAAATAAGGCATGTAATTGTTGAAAGGATATGTGGGAAGGGAGACTTGTATAGAAAATTATGAGTTCATGAACAGAAAAAAAATCTGATTTCCAAAGTGAAGTCTGAACTGAAAGCACAAGTCAGAAGGTGAAGATTCACACATACTCCAGAATGAATCAACTGTAGTAATGCACTCTAAACATGACAGCAATCAGCCCCCATGGATTCTTGGACAAGCTTACATGACTGAGAGTTATTTCTATCTGCATCATCCTTAGCTCTGTGGCTACTGTGCACTTACCAAAGAAAAAATATATTCAGTGCACAGTATGAAGCCGACTGCATCTGTTGAAACAAGCTACAGTGCTACTTTGATAGGGAAATACATAAGGGGCATTGATGCTAGTATATAATAATGAAGCACATGAGAGTCAGATGCACACAATGTACACACCACATTGTTCTCTTCTCTAAAGTATGCAGTGAGAAGTATTAATAAACTCAGCCTGAGACAAGTCTAGATTTTTTTTTTTTTTTCCATTAAAGGAGATCAACTGGAGAATTATGTCCAAAAATTTAAAACTCTAAATGTTAAAATACTCTAGCTATGCTCAGGGAACTTCTGCAAAAGCAAAATCCTTAGGATCCCCCAGCTGTATATTGTTCACTCCTCATTTTAGTAAACACTAATAGACAAGTAGAAATAAAAAGGGATAGAAAACTACTTGACCTCTCTAAAATGACAGAGAGTTGAGCTTCTGAATGGGAAGATGAAAAAGTGTAATTCTCCACTCAGGATTTCAGAGTACCAGGCATGTTGTTTCCAGAATTCTTTGCATCCCTACTCCTATGCTAACTTTTTATCTTGGAAAATACCCACCTTTTTTTCATTTCCAGTTCCTTTTTAAGTAACACTATTAGGAAATCTCTCCTCGCATAATTACCCACTAATTCAATTAATGATCCAAATTCTCTACTGAACTCATTTTTTTGCCAGAGGACAGACAAAATTGGTACTACACAGACCAGAGCATGCTGGGAGACTGCATCTAATACTTGTAAATTGTTGTGAATGTGAAAAAAAAAAACGTTGTTGAAAGCAAAAGATGATGAACGTGGTCCTGTTTCCACTACATATAAAGGCTTTTACTTTACATTAAAAACACAGGAGTAATTTCTATTTCTCATTGACCTACCAGTGATTTAAAGATAAATTCTGTCAACTTTACTAACATGGAAAGCTTGGGTAGGGGGGGCTCAGTTACTACTGGCTAGGCAAAGCAAAATCCACACTCTATGTTTAGAATAAATTCATTTTTATTGTTATTATATCCCTTTTTCTTTCATTTGCCATGAATATTCTAGTGAAAATGTTTCACTAGAAACAGCACAAATCCAGCAAACATTGCAAATTATTTGCAGAAAACAGATCTCTTATTCACACTCTTGATTATTCACAGCATCATTTACATGCTTGTGACAAATGTGATTACTTTGTTTTAGTCTGCCAATAGCATGATGACTCAGCCTGCTTTATGATGAACAGGTATTTCCCCATAGTTTTATAACAAGAATGTATGTGTCTAAAAAGCAAAATTAGCTAACAAAAAGTTAAAGAAAAATGACACAAGCTGCTCACAGTTGAATTAGTAGGTCAATATAAAGAAGCTTCCAGTAGGTTTATCTCAACTTGCCATCATGTGTTATAAGTACAGTCAGCTCTTCTCAGGATTGCTGTTAATTACCTAGATAATATGTGATGAGTTCTCAACTTTTATTTTTGGTAAAGTAAAAGGATTAGGGGATCATACTTAATGTTCTAGCATGGAAGAGGTTGTTACGTAGTTTTCACTGGAAAGCTGCTGAGAGCAGTGTTTATATTGCTTAGTTTTCAGCATATAACTTTTGGTACCAATCAGGGGGTTAATTCTTATATAGTTGATTCAGACAAAATGAGGTACCTCTTCATAACATTCCAGAAGCTGAGAATTAAGATCTTTGTCTAAAAGACAGGGAGGAATAGTCAATCTCTGAATTTTCTATACCTAGACATATTAGATAGGTACCTTAATTAAGAACTTATGTGCAGGTAGTACAAATATTTCTGCATAGAACAAGTCCAAGCACTTCTCTCTAAGGCTGTTGTTTACCCTCTTGTTCACATAGATCATACAACTGGATTGACCAGGGACCAGTAACCCCTAACGAAAGTCAAGCAATTTTTACATAAGCTGCTGAGAAAGAGCGGGGAGGTAGCTATAAACTCAATATTACTCTTTGTTAGAGGATACAAAGAAGCTATCCATGTACAGACACACTTTTGCTAATAATTTATTTCCATGTCTAACCAAGTGTACCACCTTTCACCAAGAATACACTTTTTCTGATTCTTTCATATCTAAATAGAGAAATCCAAGATTATTAAATCTGCAAGTTTGGGTTAGTTCTGAAGCATAATAAATGGCTGCTATACACAAAACACCTGTGTCTGATTAAAGAGAGAAATGCTGAATATCATCCTGACAAAAGCAATACACAGAGGGCTAAAGACAGCAAAAATATATATACTTAGGAAGATGAGAAATGGATAAATGTCCAGACAGTAGATATAAAAATGAAAATATTTAAACAAAATGGCATATGTTCAAAAGTGGTTCCATAAACAGCCAAAATAGTTTAAATAGCAAATCTATTTGAAAAATCATTGTATGTTATTAGATAATTCAAAAACAGAAGGAGAAATTTTAAAATATTTAATAAAAATAAAAGCTGTCATGATTATTAACTAATGCTGTTGCAAACAAATTTGCAGTTCTGTGTTATGACACAGAGAAATCTTGTTCTGACTTGCTCAGATATGAACTGACCTGGACTGTCCTTCATTAATATCAATGGGGGTGGATATTTTAAATGAAATTGTACCAACTAAGGAGGACTTAGAGCCATATGTTTGTATTTTTGGCTTTGTGGTGTTATTGCAGTTGTGATAGGTTAAGGGGAAGAGAGTTATAATTTGCAGAAAAAGACTTTTTTTTTTTTTTTTTTTTTTTTTTTTTGTGGATAGATACAGTTAGAAAAAGTGGACAAGATTTAATGACCAGTATCTTGCTGAAAGAACATTTCATCAGAATTACCGTGCACTTTTTCCAGCTGTATCAACATTTTTAAAAGTATTTTCTCTCCCTGTAAGCCTTTCTTCCACTATGGTTTTATATTGCATAGGTAGTCATATTACCATTAATGTGGAAGAACAGCCTTTCACCTTTCCAGACAAATAGTTTCACAGATTAGTAAGAGTTCTGAAATAGTCATCTTCAGTTCATCAGTTCAGTGACAATCTTTTGATGCTTCATTGTTGACATTTCATGACAAGTTGGTATATATGTATACTATAATGACCCAAGTGATTCCATTACCACAGACCCATACTCAACAGCCCTCTGAACAAGGATGTATATTTTTAGTGCTCAGCATCAAAAACATGCAAAAAAGTCCAAATTTATTTTGCTAGAAAACAGTGTGAAGCTGAATTTAAGTAGAAGTAGTTACCTTGAAATTCCATTTTGAGTGTCATAAAATAAATAAATTAAGATTAAATATGACAATTGTATACAGTACTGAGTTGAGAACAAAAGAAAACATGATCAAAAAGCTAATTTTGAACTTGTGACATGCAGTTAAACAATCTACATTTCTATTTGTCACAATATTTGGGAGTTGGCATGATTGGAAGTAAGGTACCTGGGTTGCTGTCTAGCCACATTGCTTGCTAAAGATTTACTTATCTTCATGTCTAATTTCTCATTTATATAATTTGAGGTTTAGATATTGCTCTTATTGCTCATCACAGGTATTAAAAATAATTAATGTGTTTCCAAGGAAGTCTTGAGAAACAAATGCCAAAGTTAGGGGCCATGAGGAGTTGTTTGCAAATTGTAGGGATTCAGCATCAAGCTAATGAGCAAGGGATTAACAATTTTGATGTGCAGTATCCCAGAAAGGGTGAGAAGTGCAACAGAAAGTAAAAGTCATTGCATGTTAAGTACTGAACTAATGAAAGTTGTCATATAATTTTTTACATGGATGGGTTTGGCTGCTACTTTGCATCTGGTGTATAGTTAAATCTGCATGTTATTGTGCCTTACTCACTCAAATCTGAGTGAAAATAAACAAATAAAAATAAGCCAATTCCAAATTCTTTGGAAGACTCGTTTCACAGAGTTCTGTTTCTTCCTGACTTAAAGTCATACTCTCCATTTATCTCCTGTCATTGCTGATCACTCCAACCCTTTGGACAACATTTTAAACCAGGCAGTTTATAAAATAGAAGCGGCATTACCTTTTACATGGGATGGAAAAAACCCTATAATTAAAAAAAAAATAATAATAAAAAAAATAGGCCAACAATGCTGAGGCAATTATTTTACTCTAAGAAAATGAAACCAAGTAGAGAGAAGTAATTGCTTAGAAATTACTCATATTGAAATTGTTGTATGCTGGGTATTCTCTACAATCCTGAATCACACTTTCCATTCATTTTTTGTGTTGTTGCAGCCCTCAAAGAAAAGTACTATTTCAATTTTCCATGCTGTACTCAAGGTTCATATTAGAAACAAATGTGAACCCTCTTTAGAATAACAACCTTCTGTTACTTTTTCCATAAGTAGTTTTTTTTTCCCTTTTCCCTTTTAAGTCTGTAATTCTTTCTGTCTGGTTTTATTAAGTGTGTGAAAACGTAGGCAGGCTGCCCAGGTCTTGGAAATTAAAGTTCCCTAAGTAGTTCAGGTGGTTGCATGAAATCCAGAAGCTCAACAGCTAAGAAAGAAAGAACATATGACAGGACAATCTCACTTTGTATAGGAAGAAATTGAGGACATCCCCATCTACTGATCTCTCTGCAAACTCAATTCTGAGGTTGATTTACTATGGTAGTAAAACAAGGAGGGAAATTCATATTAAAAGTCAGCCATTCTGTTAGGCATGCTGCAGAGAAAGGAAAAGTCACACAACCCCATTTTTTCGTTGATACGGAATGTATAAAAGAGGTGTGTTTTTTAAATACTCTGTGTGTTTGTATGACACTGGAAATATGAATACTGAGTTAACATGGCATTTTTTTTCTGCTGTTCCCAGATACTCTTGAAAACGAAATGGCAGATTAGATTAACATTGCACTAAAATCTAATATATTGGTGACAAAAATCAAGAGACCAGAGACAAAAACATCATCAAACTTCCTGTGCCAGACAGAAGGTGCGTAGTATTTTGTGCTGATCAGACAAACACAGATCCGCAGACTTTTTAGTCTAGTGAAAACTGTTTGGAAGGCAGGTGATTTTATTATATTTTCTTTTACTTTATTTTATTTTACTTTATTATCATTCTTTGCTGAGTTGTTCTGGGCTGAAACATACTGTAGAGACATATTTACTTTTTTTTCCCATTAGAGTTGATAAATGAAAGTGACTGAAATAATTCACTTTAAAGTTCTGTAAAACTTTGTCTAATGTTTTACTTGACCTTTAGTGTACCCTAAAGTAACATATATCATTTGTTTTCTATTATTGCACTTGACCATACATACAAATATCTAAGACTGATCCAAAATCATCAAATACAGTAAAGAGATTTGCGTGCATTTTACATGGCCTATGATAAGGGCCACAGGCCTGTTTTTGCTGGGGTTCCACAGAGGCTGATATTTTTATCTGGATGAATCTCCCTTTCATTTAAATGAAAAACCCACTGATATTATGATTTATGATACCAAGTTCACAGCATGATCTGGACTGTAGACAAAAAATCTCTGAAGGATGAATTCTTATTTAGCATTTATATATATATATATATATA
>NW_010290904.1:11445-27434 GCF_000700745.2 Antrostomus carolinensis | reverse complement strand
TATATATATATATATATATATAATTTCCTTTTGTAAAGCAACTGTGTATATATACAGAACTAAAAATATCTAGTGATATTGATAGAGGCATAATAATGAAAAATTACCATTTTCTCAGTGCATATTTCTGGGTTATTCTGGTTATTTATATCTGATTTCTCTAAATGGCTTGGCAATTCACATGCCCATCCCTAGTTTATAGTTTTTAATCTCAAAGCTTTCATACTATACATTCTATTGTCATTCTTTCTTAACTTTTGAATACTGAACTGTAACATTTTATGAGCTCCATCACTGTATTGCAGAGTTGACCTGCATTTTATTACCATTTCTTTCACATACTCAGTTAATGAAACTGATGAATGGTATTGAGAATTAAGATGATGGCAACATAAAATAATAATGCAACTATTTCATATCCCATCATTCCCCTCCCCTCATCTTTTTTTTTATTAAAATGTAGTTTAGCACCATCACCTAACTTGCTTTCTCTTCTTATCAAAGTACACAGTTTCTGAGGGATACGGCACCTTGTCTTCATGTAATGTTAATCCATGATATATGACAATGAGGATGTGGTAGATACTTAGACAACATGCAAAACCAAGTGATTAATCCTTTGGTATCCATCACTGCCTCTTACAGAAACAGAATTAAACAAGTTTTACACATCATCAGAGGAACAGCTGCAGAATTGCCCCAAAACTTCTCTGAGGCACCATTATGAAAAATCCCCTACAAATTAGTATCTGATTCCAATACAAAAGAAACATGACCAAAACTTTAACAATATGGTTCAAAGCCAAGTTTTCTACAGTAAGGGTTGGATAGGACTCAGTGTGTTTATTCTTATGCATTATGTATAGTTCCATAAGGCTTATGCATTAAACATAAAGACATACCTATTCATATAGATCCATACTAGTCTGATTCAAATGAAAGACAATAAAACTAGAAACACAGATTTAAAAAAGAAAAAAAATCTCCAGATGCGCTTTTAAAATTACTTTAGAAAAAAATGTAAACAGTGTAAACTCTTTAGTGATGAATATATCTTCACAAGACTTATACACTCTACAGATTGTGAATTCTTGAGGCATTTAACAAAGGGACATCTTGATGTCTAGATGCCTAGAACTAAAATGAAAACTTAATTAACTATTGATAAGAGTAACAATAACAATAACAGTTCCCATATAACTAGGGGGTTCATCCAGGTTCCTAACAGAAATTTTTAAAAAAGCTGTTAAAAACCCAAGAGTCACAAGTGGAACTGAGCAACCTACCTCTGGCAAATCAGTAGCTTCAGCAAGGCTAATCATAAATTTGGATTGAATTTGCAATTACTTTTGGCTGAATCAAAATATTTATGTTACAGAAATCTCTAAATGGTTCATTTTTGACATTTAATCAACAAAGTGTATTGGCATTTTTGAGACATTATATATTTAAAGTCTTGTAAAGACAGCCAGAGATAAACAAAAGCAAGATTCATGTACTAACTGAAGGAATGAATCCCTTTTCTGCCCAAAAGACCATTCAAGACATGAGAGAGACAAGCTTAAATCTCCCCTTTGCTTCAGAGTGTCAGTTCCTCAGATTATCCTTATCCTTAATTTGTGATTAAGTATTCCAGAACTGAGAGTTGACAACATCTTCTGGTATTAATATTTTTTTGTCTAGGAATGCCTGTTATCTTTTGAAGGAACAGAGAGAGAAAGAGAGAACAGTTTCATGGCACAATAGCTTAGATTTTTGTTTTGATTTATATTTACTTGCTGTTAAATTTGTTAAATTCCAATTATTTTCTGAGATACATTATATTATTGTTTTTCCTGCAATGGCAAGTAGAGATATCAATAAGTTAAGTGAATTGTGCAGGCAGATACAAAGCTAGTGACAAAATCAAAACTAGAATCAATATCATTGCTATGTATTAAAAAATAGTCCATGGTTTGACTCAGTTGCAGTTGGATAGGAAAGGTGAACATATTGCTAAACAAAGCTGATGGCTACAAAATGAAATATTATTCACAATAACTGATGAACCCAGAGTTTTTTTAAGAGTTTTGAGTTTACCAGAATTCTTTTTTATGGGACAGTAAAGAGTACCAGAGAGGTTTTCAGTATTTTTCAAACATCTTAGTTCATGTAAGTGAAATTTACACCAGAATCCACAATGTAATCAGCCTGTAAAAATTCTCAATTTTGTTTTTGAAGCAAAACTTGGAGTTAGACTTTCTGTCACAGGGCAGAAGATTCAAACTGTGGTTATAAGCACTGTAAACTGGCTTAAGAGTAATACTAAGTAAAAGTCTCGTGCACATTCACCCAAGGGCAGTCATTAGAGAAAGTTAAAAAACAAATGACAATTTTTTTTCATTCATGAGTTTTTAAAGATGCTATTGGCATTACATGTGACAAAATGTTTGAGTCATGGTTTAAAAATATTTGTTTGCCATTATGTACTGCAATGATAATAATAAAAAGTCATACTGGCTCAAAACAAAAATTGGTGGCTGTTAGATCTTAAAGCTGAAATTTGCTTAGATAAACTACTGCCATATAAGCATCTTAAAGGTTGCAAATTAATTATCAGAGATTCAGCAGCTTTAACATTGATTGGATAATCACTGACTAATTGATTCTAAAGTGAATATTATCATTCATGTATCTGTATCATGATAGCCCCTATATGGACTTAAGAGGTTCCATTGAATTAGCTGTTGTACAAAGTACAACATTAAAAATAAAATAAAATTTAAAAAATAAAATAAAATAAAAAGTTGATCCATAAAGTTTGCTTGTCAAATTGTAACACCAAGGTGATTACTGAGAAATGGCACAAGTGAATAATGCTGATCATCCTGACAGATCATTGTTTTAGCACACCAACTCCTGGGGTAGTTTTCTGGAGGGACTCAATAGATACTGAGGTGGCTTGATGACTTTTTACAAGATCCTCCCCTCTGTAAAGGAACATCAGGAGTAAAAGTCCAAAGGTATAGGATAAAATCTTCGCTCCATACTGATGCTGGAATCCTAATAGAAAAACACAAAAACAAACAACCTAATACTGAAAGGGAGATGATCCAGAGGCTGAGAATTCCTCATTAAGGGTTAAGAAAAGTAGAGACAAATAGTCTGTATTTGGCATGGTAGCAAAATAGTGGCCAAGATAGAGAAAACAAGGTGTGACACTGTTAAAACAAGAAGCAAGAATAACTGTCTTTGCAGCATCTTTTGGATGGAATAATTGTCAATTTTATCAGTAGGCACGCACAACCAAAGATTCAACTATGAAATAACAGTGATAAGGAGCAACTAGGAGAGGCTCATGTTTTCTTATTACAAAGTGGTTTGATATACATTGAGGATCTAGATACCATGCACATGCAATATAATTACATAATGTAGGTCACTATGCTTTCCTCCACTTTCAGTGACAGAACACATTCTCATCTGTCCTTCCCACCCTTTTTACTGCTGGAAATTTTATTTACTCAGTTCTTCATATGCAAAATTACAATTTTACCTCCAGTAGAACTGTGTGGAAGTTTTTGGAAAAGAAATGCCAAAACATGCAATATATACTATGTTTCAGTATCCATTTTCACTAGTGCCTGATGCACCATCTGGTTTTAAAATAGGTTAGAATTACAAAATGCTAGGCTGGGCTGAAATTACATTCCTTCCAAGTCTGAGGTATTTGAATTTAGTCATGTGGTTTGAGGCACTATGCAAAGCATTAGTGAAATTCAGACACGAGATTTTGTCTAAAGTTAATTTCCCACCCTCTATCTATTTCCCTTGCTTGAGATCGAGTTAGGTAGAAATTTCCATTTTAGCATCAACAATGGAGTTAACATGACCAGTTTATGCTGCAATAATATAAATCCTCTCCCCCAAAGAAAAACACAAAGCTTAATATTTTTATTTTTACAGAGGCAAAACTTGATTATTTGCATGGAATTTCACATGGTACTTTTGAATTTGTTTAAAGTTGAGAGCCTGAAGCCAAACTTCAAGAAAGGAAATACCATATGAATCAAAACAAAAGTGAATTTTCATCCCTTCAGACTGAAAATATTAGCTTTTTGGTGAGCTATAATTACAAGGCCTCAATCTTTTTTTTCGTTTGTACCATGAACTGAGAGTAGATGGAGAGATACAGAAGGGTGACAGTATTAACATGCTAAATACTGAATCAGCCCAGGGTACGTGCAGGTAGAAGTATTCTTCTTCAAATAATAATTTTTAAAAGGTAGAATTTGCTGAAAGCATTTTTTGTTAACATTTCCCAATAGCAGTACCATGTAAGGAGGCAGTTCTTTAATCATAACAAATTTATCATTTCCATAAACCTTTTTGCTTTAACTTAGAGCAAGTAAAAATAATAAATTAACACTCAGAGATGGCCTACTCTAGTTGAAGTCATAAGTAAAGCTCACCTGGATCTCAATAGATGAAAATCTTCCTCTTTATAAGCAGCATCCTCCATTATGAACACATTTTGTTAAGTGAGAGTCACAATAAAGATTATGAATCGATAATAAAAATACAGCTAAACACAGAAAAGTAAGAAGTCACTCTTGTATCCAGCAAAACCCTCGAATGTCTAGCTATTTAGTAGGCGAAGACTCAGCTCTTCAGTAAAAAAATTCTTATAGACTCCATTAATAATACAACAGAAAAAACAGCTGATGGATTCCCTAGGAACCATATTAGAATGGGTCAACTCTACTCTCCTGAACAAGGTAAGAAAATAGTCGCCAGCTGAGTAAAGCCAAGGGCTGACAATGATGGATGGCCAGATGGTTTCACCACAAGAAGAATAACCTGTCCTCAAACAGTAGAACACAGTTCTCAAGCACAAATGTATTGACCCAGCCTGCAACAGAAAATGGAAAATAAGCCAGTTTAAATAGAAAGCACTCTTTTTTTCTTTTTTTTTTTTTTCATATACTGTCAGTCGTTTTCTCCACTGAGGAAAGAGAATGTGAATAAAAATGAGAACCATGTAAGTGTTCTTGCAAACATCATTTCCTTTCTTTTTCTTCCCATAGATATATGAACAAATCTTCATTTATAATTTACATACTTTTTCTTAAATGCAAAATTTCTTATCAACCAATGTTGACTTCTACGTCCTCTCGAAATAAACAGTTTTGTTCCAAATGTAGTTTTGAAGTACCTGTGTTTTCTTCTCTCAGGAATACAGTCAGATTGGAAAAAACCAGGTTTTCCTCAGAAATATAGATATTCCTATTTTTTAGCTAAATATTCCACTTGTGAGGAAGAGATCATTTGAAGTTGATTTCTTAAAAAAAGGTTTTTGCTCATTCCAGAGTCTGTTTTTCCATCTATCAGTCCCACCTTAATAATTTTTGAAACTTTTATTCAGTCCTTAACAAAATGTACATGAAGGGTTCCACTCTCACAGATATGCCATTCCTTTTCAGTATCTATGAAAATTTTTACATAGGTAGATAAGGTGAACTCTGTTACTTAAGAAAAAAAGTAGTCCGAGTTCAGAAGTTCTTCTTGGAATGCTGGATCATCAAATGCAACAACACTATGCCCTACCTTTCCCAGATGATGACTTGATGATGCACAAGGTAACCTCAGGTTTCGTTGGAAAGGTTAAAGGAACTGTGGTGGAAAGAACCAGGGAAATTACTGTAGAATAGTCAAAGGTAAAGAAAATGTCAAGTAGACTGTCAAAGTTATTTTAACATGGCATTATGTTAAGAGACAAAAATTCCTAGAAAATAAGAAAAGAAGAGCACATTTTGCTCTTCATATAAAAAAATAAAAAAAATAAAAGGAAACTAATTTTTTTTACAATCTATTTTACTTTTTTTCATCTTTATGAAAATTAGAACGATTCTGAAACAAAATCAAAGTTTTGAAACAAAAATTTGAAATAAGGTGTGAGGTTAAAAAGTCAACATTACATTTTTCTCTTATTATTTCTCCTCCCCCGCAAAAAAAACCCCCAAAAACCCCCTCTCCAAATTTAACTGATTCTAGTAATTAGGACAGTAATTTTTGATGTTACATGATTTGAACACTGGAACATTACACATATAAAAGTGTCACATTTAAAGAAAAATTGTACTAAAAGGTTAACAATAGGTCTCAGGTGTAAAATACATGCATATGTTCATATGGTATAAGCATGCATTAAAAAGACAGATAAATGGTTTAAGAAAAATGCATTGAATCATTCTGCACAGCTATGTAACTATGTCTACATTATGTGGAAATTTGAACCTTTCTTATACTGTCTGGAATACAGTTGGAGGTTTTGCCAGGAGTCTTGATAAAAATTCAACTGAGTTCTCCCACTTACTTTACTGTATCAGACCCCAATCTCTTTTTCCTTCCAGTTTTCTTGAGTTCCCGATCTCTTTCTCACCTCAGTCAACTACCATTCCCTGTTACTGATTTTCTTTCACCAACAGATTCCATTCAGTTTCATCCTATTCCTTCTTATATGCTCGACTTCATCTTGGGAGGAGGCTTTCTAACACACTGAAAAAGGATAGAAACTGTGACTAACCCTCACCTCAAAGGCTTCATTTAGAGCCTTTATCAATATATTCATGGAACAAAAAAAACCCCACAACAACAACAACAAAACAAACAAACAAAAAAAAAAGAAATTGAATCAGGGACTGCTGAGCATGTCTGAGAAGAGGAATTGGCAGCCAGGAGGGAGAATGAAGAGACTGCAATAAATTGTTCTGGTTTGTTTTGTTTTTTGTTTTCTTTCTCTAAACAAAATCCCTCTGGCAGCCCTGAATGAGAGGAATGTTCATTAATTAGCATAGAAGATGACTGCCTGCTTCAGTGAAGAGCAATTCTACACCATTCAGATAAGGTTTTGATTCCTCCCCCTAAAGCCACAGCCAGGAATTTGGATTCATCAGTCATAACTGGTGATGAAATGAAGCAGAGCCTGTTTCAAATGTTACAGAAGAGTAAATTAGAACAAGCTTTGAGGTACTTTCAAAATCTGCAGAATGTTTGGTTGTTTTTTGTTTTTTTGTTTTTTTTCTATTTTCTGGGACACAAGGGGAGAGAGTAACTAATTACAATCGTAAGTATCAAATACATGGCAGCATATCGTTGAAACATTTGCAACAATATCTCAGTCACAGACTTGAAAGTGGTTCTCAGATCTTTCTGAGTGCCAGAATAGGTCTTTGCACTGGTAGAAACTTGAGACATTGAAGGTTAATTCTCCAAAGCAAGGTAAAACCAGTTTATAGAACTTATTTATTCCTTGTTAAATAGTAGTTTGGATGTACGATGAAGATGATAATCTCCAAACAAATGGATCTAAAAAAACCCAACCCCCAAAACAACATTCAATATACTAGTCTGGACTACTCTGAGTTTTCTCTAAATTTTTTCTAAAACATACTTAATATATAGACATAGTCATTTGAGCTTAGTGCACAATGTGGATTTTAATTATATAAACCTGAAGCTACTATTTATACTATGCACAAAGGATTTTTTGTCTTCTTTCTTGAACACATTCTGGCCTGAAAAGCTTTCTTCTCAGAATTATCTTCAGGTGTCTTAAATTACTGTGGAGGAGTTGAATGCATTCAGCAAGATGTAGAACTCATATACACTGCCCATGTTTTAACTATGGTACATATATTAAATCACATTCGTTTAGAAGCCAGAAGATACCTCTGATAGGTTTCTGCTAATGCAAGCTTGATTCCATGCCCATGTTTTTCTTCACTGAAGCAGTAAGCCACTGAACTTTGCTTGAACTCAGATTCTCAGAACAGTGCAGTACATATTTGATTCATTCCATCCTGTTCATATTTAATTCGTATTTCTTTTTCTTTTAATTTTACAAAGTTTATTATCACTTACTACCCAACTAAGCAAGAAAGACTGTGACTGGTTCTGTTGTTTGGTCAAGAAGCTGAACTAAGACATGTTCCACGAAAGGCTATCTCAAAAAATACTATTCCACCCTCCACCATTCTTTTCCACAAACCCTGAAAATCAAGAAGACAACAACCTCTGAAATGGAAATTCTATATTATGATCAATAATTAATGTTTGAAATGTCATTTCAAAAGCAAGATTCATGACATTAATAAATGCTAATAATAGGTGTATTATTTTATTGAGTTCATTAAATCTGAAAGTAACATCTTCATTTAAAAATGGGATATACTTCTTAAGATCTAGTTTTCAAAAAAACTAGATTCCAAAAATTTGTTTTCCATTATGCAGAAATGAGAAAAAAATATAAGGGAAATTGTTCTGACAACTAGCAGCCTTATACTGGAATTAACCGGTAAACTCATGTTCTAGTAGGCTGTGATGAGCACAACAAACTTCTTATGCATATTAAAATGCCATGACCCTCTTCTGAGAATTATAAGTACTTCTGCTCACTGAAATCAGGCTAAATATGCTTTGCAGCTTTAATTGCATGTCATTTCTTTCTTTATAAGAAAACAGCAGTTTCTCACCTGCTTGAGTTGTACAGTATTTTCAAATACCTGCTGTGTTTGGTTTTGGTGTTAATTTCAGTGAAATGGTCCTCAGAATAAGTTTCTACTCAAATGCACAAAATAATGTAGTCAAATGGCATCCAGGTTCATCTCAGAAACACACATAGGGCAAAAAGACCAGAATACTTGGTTATCGGTCATCACTTTTGATCATTACTTATGAAAGGTAATTGCTTCCCATTTTCTGTACTATGGAGATCAAAAGTTCAAAACCAAATACAGTCTAGATTCTCCCAAATGCTTATAAATTATATTAGTGGGCAATAAAATAGAATGATCTGAAGACGTTAATCCACAAAGGAAGATATTTGAAAAAATGTCCTAGTTACTTTGATTGATGCACTGTCTTGTGAGGGAAGGGAGGGGAAGGGAAGGGAAAGGAGCTAATCTAGAGCTGGCAGCAGAGTGTTAGTCTCAAAGGCAGACAGCTCTGATGTAAGTATACAGTGTATCTCCTGAAGCAGATCTGAATAAGGATTTAACAGGCATTTGCAGTCATTTATAATCGTTGAAAAATTATGCTGCTTATCATATTTAACAGGGTAAGTTGTTAGTTTGTTGCCCTGGTGGGATAGGAGGTTTTAGCAGAAAAACACTACACAGACAGTTTCTTTCTATTCTACAAATGCTGAATGGGCCTTCATGAGCCAGTTGCAACAGTGCTGAGCTCTTCTGCTGAAGTTGAAAATGCAGCTGTTGTAATACATCTTTTTACAGCTTTGTAAGCCAACTTTGAACATAGCTTTAAATAATTCTCTTCCCTTCTACCTTATTTGCAGGCCTCTTAATTACACCTGAAAATAACCGGATATAAAATATCTTCAGCTTTCATATACTTTTCACTGTAATTTTAATTTAATTTTTAGTTTTGTGGTTATTTTATTTTATTTTATTTGAAATATCTGACTTATTTTGACTAACAGGAAATGCTAAGCATACTGGTTACCAAACTGATCAACAGTGGAGTGTAATCTAAAATAATTAGCTACTTAATATTGGTAGTATCCTTTTTTCCCAATAAATGGAATTCACCGCAGTTTTAATTCAAACATTCCACTAGACTGCTTCTTGCCTGCAATTTTCTTTCACTATTTGCACAATCTACAACGAAAAACCTCAAACATTCTAAAGCATGTATGAAATTTGAGGATGTGTGCAAATGTTAGGTAAATACTTTTAAAATTTTATTGGATATAATTGTTTCTAGTTCATGTTTTTTTCTGATTCAGTATAACTCACAGGACATTTTGTAGAAGCCTTTTTATTACTATTAGTTTTGGCCTCTAACATTAGTTGTCATGCTGATGAAAAAGGAAGAGTTCTTATCTAAAGACTACATGTGTCAAAAATACATGACCATTTCTTTATTGCCTTATTAGTGAATAAGGCAACACCTATAACTGCTACAGTGTTGTCACTTTAAAGAAATGTCATGTACAGCTACTACTGATTGGAGTAAATCCTAGTTCTGTCTAAAAAGAAGTATAAAATTTCCCATGACATCACTTTTTGTGGAGTCAGGCATTCCCCTAAATATTTTGATTACTGGTTTTTATACATAGTATCAGTTATTATGATAATGTTGTGTGGTAATAGTTATTACCATAATGTTGGAGATAATTGTACTTGCTGTATTTAGCACAGGTCAAATAAAAGAAAAAAAAAAGGCAGAAAAAAAAGAAGCTTTTTTCTTGTTATTGTTATTTGATTCTTTCTTTTTGATAACCACACCAGGCTTGATTCTTGTATTTCCCCTACAGATGAACTGTTTTCCTCAGCTACTGTTGGAGGATGGTTTTATGGGTCTCTATGTTCAGTTCATAATTCTTTTGCAGTGAATGGTGAAAGAACTTATTTGGTTATACAAAAGTTAATTTGGAAGACACTGCCGAACTGTCAGTTTATCTTCATCCAGAGCTGATAAGCATTTTAAGGCAAAGGATCCACCTGGATTCTAACTATGCTGCAAGCTGTGTCAGCAATCTTCACCAGAAGAATCACAAGATTTTGGTGAGGATTTCATATGTATAGATTAAAATGCTTTGGTAAGGTAGAGGAAGTTTGGGACAACAGCAGTGAATGGTGAGAAGTTTGGGACAACAGCAGTGAAAGGTGATGTAGGAAACTGAGCTAAATTGAAGTCGCACCAGCATTGTAAACCACTGAATAATTTGATTTCTCTTTCTAAATTTCAAAAAAATAATATTTTAGCTAAGGATAAGAAAATGTAAAATTTGAATACAGGAAATTTTTTGATTTTTCTTTATATACAACCTTTTCTTCGTACATGTCCTCTAAGGAATTAATTATCTTGTAGACAATCACAAACTTGTATTGCTTGCTCAAAACCACTTTACTCACAGAAATAAATTATCCCCAAAACAATGGCAAAATTACTGAGCATGAAAAAACCAAAGGGTATGGTGAAGAATGCTGGTTAAGTAGAGATGAGTTTTTCCATTGAAACAGGACATACTACACTCTAGCCAAAAGAAGCAGAGCACTTCCCAGGAAAATAATTTGTTTCGAGCATGAAAATAAGATATGTCCTGACCACTGGGTGACACTATTTTTGCATTTGATACTTCTTTCCTGTGGAAATATTTATAGCAAATTACACTCTTTGGAAGACAGCAGACAGTTTGAGTTGGAAAACTGATCCATAAAAAATAAACACAATCTGGCCATTGTCTCTGCTTTTTCCTTTGCTATCCACAGAAATTGTGAGGTGATAAGTATTTTCACAGGAGTGAAAAAATACAGCAGTCACCTCCTTACCACTTATGATTAGCTTTTAAAGTATTGTCATGGAATGAAAATCATTCCTTTCACCTAGTTTTGTAGGCAATCAAACTGCATAATTCAGCATTTCTTTGTTATCATACTAATCTGATGTGAACCTATGAAATACCGTTTAGTGTATCGTATTCATTACTTTTTGCCATACAATATGTGCTGCAAAGATCAATGAATGATGCATACTTGTATTCACTAGATGAGACTTTTAAATCTACTGAAAAGCAATTCAGTCAAAGATGGTAGAAGCCTTTTAAAATCATTATTAGTCTGAGGGGATAAAGAAATTGTTGTTTGAAAGGAAATTGGAGATTTCAAAAAGGATGGGTAAAATCAGCATCTGTCTCCTACCATGTCTTTACTAGGGACCAAAAAAAAAAAAAAATTTCCAAGCAGTGTTCAAATTTTAGTCTATGTACAAAAAATCTAGAAGTGCCTTACAACTTAAAGCACAGATCCATAGATTTTAAGGTCAAAAAGAACTACCATGGTCATCTTCTCTGATCTATAAAATAACTTCAGCTATTAAATTTCACCTCTCATTCCTGCAATAGGGTAATTGTTCTTTCCTGCTGTGTAAGTAAATGTTATTGAGCTAAATGTGAATTTCTTTGTTTGTCCTTGGAAAGATCCCCCTATAAAAGGTGCTACTATCCTGTCATAAACCAATCTAATTTATTAAATTCATCTGAGTTTCCTGCTTCCTCACAGTAAGATTGCTTCAGTCCTTTAGGTTTCTACTACAGAATATGAGCAAAATGATTGCTTATAACTCCAAGGAGAAAGAAAGCCCATGCAAAGCTGGAAGTTATCTAATTGAATCTATCCTATTTCCTTCAGACCAGCAGTTCAGTTTAGCAAAACCCTGAATCAGGCCTGCAATGTTAGGATTTAGCTACATCCATGTTTTGCCATAGTTCAATAATAATGGTCTAGCAAAAGTACACTTTCTATTACCAGATTGCTACTTCCAGGATTTTTAGGATTCTATAATCCCATCCATACATTACATGTTTTCAGTAAAATACATGTATAATTAAGCCTACATTGATGAAATGTTTTGTTGCTGTTGTTTCTAAATAACTTTAATGCCCTAAAATTAAAATATAGAGAAGAGGGGACAGGAAGCCCTTGTTATTATTATATTCTATCTTTCTGTTTTAAAAAGATGACTGTTGAGGCATTTTTCCATTATCTTGGCATATTACTTCCAGCCAAAACAAGAACCTCAGGTTGCTAGATCACAATGTTTATGAAGGTTGCTGGATTTTCTCAAAGGTTGCTGAGCTGGCATAGTGGACTTGGTAAGTAGGAAGGGTTTAACTTTCTTCCTTCACATTTTAAATCTAACATTCCTGGGATTATATTTGAATGCAATAATTTAATTTCTAATGACATATTTTAATAAGTTGCTTGTGTATATGCATAATTTCAAGCATACGAAAGGTGTTATTGAAGTCCATGAAAACCTTTGTGCACTCAAAATTGCATCTATGCGACATTGCCTTGCAGCATCAAAATTAAACTCCAGATACTTTGGCACAGGACAAGCAGGCAAAGGATTATACAGACATTTGACAAGCAGCTGATATGAAGGGACATTTTACTTATTTGTATATCATGTCTGTAAAACCAAGTGCATCCTGTTTAGTACACAGACACACGGAATTTACTATACCTGCTAGTTGGGGCAATCCTGCTAAGATTTCCCAGCAGAGCTTTCTCAAACAGGCCTCTGCAAAGTTGGGCATTTTTGCCATTACCTAACTTGGTCCTGAGTCTAAGCAGCCAACCCTCCAGGATGCACTCAAAGCACTGATCTTGACTTTTAAAAATAAACAATGTTCCCTAGATTATTATTTTTCTTGACGATTACTAAATTGTATTGCAGGCAGAGGGACAAGTAAATATGGTAGCTGCATCTTGTTAATCAAGGGCAAAATGAATGATACTAAAGAAAAATGACTCATCCTGACTTAGAAAAATCTGTCTCTATCCTGATTATCTATAGGCCTCTTCTTCATACCGTAGTTGCACCAGCCAACATATTCACCCAGTCACTCCAAGGAAAAACCTCCTCAAGAGTTGGCTCATACTTGTGCTCAACAGCTAAAACTTTCTGGTGCTGAGAGTACTAAATAATCTTTATTTGATATCTTAGTTTAGTCCATACTATCTGAGTACTGCAGAATGAATGAATGGTATCATGTTGTGTTTTGTTTCATTTTTAGCTATCCATGTTATCAGCAATTAATTAAAAGACATGAAGCCATAAAGATGTAACAGTGACAAATAACAAACCAGTAACAATCTGCTGCAAAAACAAAAGACTACTACTTATTTTGGCCATTTTTGAATACTGATAGTGAAACAATCATTTTGCCTCACTTGGTAAATAACCTTTTTCACTCTGAATGACTGTCAAACTCCAGGTATGTCAATACCAAATAATTTTGGAATTACAACAGTTGTCTGAGGAAAACTAAATTCTCAGATTAGTGTAATTTATCCACTTACAGTTTTATCATAGCTGAAGAAACAATAAACTAATGATCTTGTCACCAGCCTGTCAGCTTCGCCCTTTAGCTAGTGAAGGGTGAAACAAATCATGCTAGTAAATACCTTGACTATAGTGAAAGCTCAGGAAAATAAAATGATTTCTGAAATGAGAGGTATTTCTCTCAAGAAATAGTAATACCATTTTTATTTTATTTGTGTTATTTATACTGTTCAGTATTGCTAAAAAGATATGAAAAAATTATGAAACAGGTAATTTTGAATAATGCAGATGGCTAATTTGACCACAGTATTTATTTATGGATAATTTCCAGTTACAGAACACCCTCATATATTGCTTGTAGTCAGTTTTGGAAAGTACTCTCTGTTGCAGTATGAATAGTCCAGCTATTGTATAGAACATAAAAAAAAAAAAAAAGGATGCTTTAATAATCTGAAATTAATAAAGATAAGCGTAGTCCTTCAAATGTACTGAAAGTGAAGATGACTCTTGCTGTTCACAAAAACTTAAATATATTGTTTTGTCTGTTTTATTTTTAATTTTCTCATTTTTCTTTGCTTGTCTCTTGTCTGGAGCAGTGATTAACATTATGAAAAGAGAGTAAGATCTCTTATTGCATTTGTCACTAATAAAAGCTGAGAGGTGTTGGGAAACCTTCTTTAATTTTAGGGTCCAGGCTGATTTCTAAACAAAGTTTTGAGCAAGTTAGGGACAAGTTCAAACCTGGGGTGCTTACCTGTACAGAGTTTCTGTTACTGAATGCATATCTATCATACATCTCTAGCTATGAAACTTAGTGAGCTGGAGAACACACTGCTGTAAATTTGCTTGTTCAAACAGCCAAAATGGGCATTACTGATCTTCTAAACTGCCTTTCAAAGGCTTGTGATAAACTCACAGGACTCTGAAAACAGACAGCTGTCTGCAGGTTGGGCTATTCCTGCAAATCTTTGCTGACTCTTTTTGAAGCAAAACCCTTAAAAATACTGAAAAATGGAAAGGAAAATTTTCTCTCCACTTTCTTCTTTTCAAAACAGTGCTTCCCCTCACAAAAATGGATTGGAAGAGGTGTTTTTCTACAGCTAATTAGCTTAGCCTGGGCTGCAGGTAGGTTCACCTTGGAGCCAGGGGAGCTTTGCAAAGCTTCTCACAGGGGCCATCACTATAGCTTCTTCCCTCCCACACAAAAACCCAACACAGTAAAATAAATGCAAGTGAAGAAACATTAGAAAATTTTTTAAATATGAATTTTCGGAAAATTTTACCTTGTCACAGCAGCTAGGGAAAGCTATACGCACACTGGAATTTGAGTGAGTGGATGAGTGTGCATTAAACAGAGAGTTACTTTTACTCTTTTTCCTGGACATATCATTAATTGTAAAGAAAAAAAGACTTTCCACTGTAACTCTGTTCATTTCTATTTGATTTCTATTCATTTGTTCCTTAATATAAACTTCCTCTGTGACTTTAAGAAAGGAGTTTGATTTCTTTGTGTGCTACTCTCTCTGCAAATGAGCACAACAAAATTGCCTTTCCTCTAGTCATGGTCTACATTATTTTCCCTTTCAAACTAGAAAATATCTGGAACAGAGATGCTTACTCATTTTAAGACAAGACACTTAATTTTTACTTTGAGCCTCTATTTTCTTTAACAAGAATAATAATAATAATAATTCAGGGTCTACTACCTTGATCAGGAGTCAAAGAATAATCCCTTTGTTCAGTTTGTCTCCAGAAGGATCTCTCCCAGAAATGATTCATTTGATAAATGTTCTGATTTTTTATTTTTTTTTTAATATATTCCTCAGGGAATTTCTTTCCAATTTAAAACAACCTGTTAGTTTCTTTTCCTCTATTTTCTCATGTTTTAGAAAAAGTCATGATGACTCTGGTATCCATATAAGTGATGCATAGCAGAAAATGGAATTTTCTGAACAGCTGGGTCCTGTTTCACAATATAACCAGTCTATGGTCTTTAGCTTCTGCAAGTCCAGTTACTTTGTATAACCTGTGCAGACCTTACCAACAACTGTGCCCTTGAAGAGGAGCTAAAAGACTGATAAAAAGGAGAACATTCCACCCTAGAAGGCCCTGAAAGCTGGCTGATGGCCCAAGAAGGA
>NW_010290904.1:0-11357 GCF_000700745.2 Antrostomus carolinensis | reverse complement strand
GAGGAAGATTGCGACCACCGACTGCATTAGAGACTGAAGAGACTTACCCCCACTGCATTGCGGGAAGCTCTGTGACTTCTTTGTGTGCTCTACTTTTAAAAGGGAAGTGAGAGAAGTATGAGCTAATCATAAAGCAGAACAGTAACCTGTATGTATAGTGGGGAAACAAGCTCATCAAGTATGTAAATATGTAAAGTTTTGTAAACTCGGTGTGCTAGCTTTGGAGAATACCACCTAGCACCCATATCTGCGCAAATATGAAATAAATAAATACCTCGGTCTGGGTGTATATTGGTGCCTGCACACCGGGTAAAACAACCCCGCTGTGGAACAGCATTAATGTGGGTGGAAGAGGTTATCATTACATAAGCAAACAAATTACATAAGCAAACAATAATTCAGCCTGAAGTTTTCCACAGTAACTATTGCTCATTATAGTCCCTGTTAAAGAGCTCCTCCTTTTTTAATGATTTAATTCACTACACTGGCCCCCAGGCCACTGTGCTTGGTGGGAAGGGGGCACCCCAAAGAGGGGGCCGAGGGTCTGTAAGGGCCCGGTACATCCAGTGGCTCCACCCTGTGAGGAAAATTAGGAGCAGGCACTCAGGTTCGGTCCCGGGAAAGGCGAGAGGGTGTGAGGTGCGTGTCTGCTGGGGAGTTAGGTAAGTGTTACAGCCGACCCAGGATACTGGGGAGATGGGATGGTGCCGCCTTCAGCAAGCGAGGTAGCGCCGTGGAGCGACGGTGCCGCCTTCAGCAAGCGAGGAAGCGCCGTGGAGCGGCCGGACGAATCAGGCCCAGCCGCATGGCCTGCCCGGCCCCTCGTCTCTGAGGGCGGCCGCGCCGGGCTCTGCGAGTACCGGCGTCTGGTTACAGTCGCGGAGGGTCCGCTGCATGCCTGGAGCCACCAGGCCAAAGAAAACCATGCCAGCTTTTTATAATTTTAATAATATATTTACAAGACGTGCTCGTATGCTTAATATTCACCTGTAATGGCTACTGATACAGGCACTCGCTTTAACTTCTGAATGTAATTTAATGTGGTGATAAATACAGGGAACAAGTATTTTCACTTCCGTGTGTTTTATGATGTTGTGCTGTGCTTTGCTTGGTATACTTCATGTTTACTTACTTGTAAACTAGTTTTCTGGCCTGCTGGCTACTTGTGCCCACACCGATCGGAAGTAATTCCTGAAGTGAAGTCCTGCAGGTTCACAAAGATTGAAATATATTTAAACTATGTTAAAGCATTTTTTTTTCCTGTCTAAGTCAGTAAAGTATTCTGAGGTTGGAGGGAAAAAAAATCTCAATTTGTATGGCACTGTAGTTCAGCACTATGACTGTTGTAGTTATCCACAGTTCTGTTGTGTCATGAATAATGACAATGCTATTCTAGTCCTAAGTAATTAACTTTTCTCTTATTTCTTGAGCTAGGAAAAAAAAAAAAAAAAAAAAATCATTCTTCCTTATCTATGCCTCAGCTTCTCTTTGAGATGCTCCTTCACCTTCCACAGTGTGGCCATACTCCTGGGCTATTGATGAGGGAGTTTGCAGAGGCCTCTAGCTGTTTAGATATTGGAGGAGACTTCTTAACAAGGCTGTTTCTCAGAGGAATGCTGAGGATAGTTTAAGGCCCATGAAATTTTCCGTAAACAGTCATATAAGGTAGGAGGATTGTGGTTTTTTGACAGACCTGATACTATGCCACTGAGGTGGTGGGGAATTTTGCTACTTGATTGAGAAAAGGAAGCCTTGCATTTCCACATGAAACAGAGAAATCATGATACAGCTATTCCCAAAATGTCACATTTATAATCTTTAGCATATCTGTATCATTGATTCATTGCTGCTTAAGAAAGGAAGGAGGGGAAAAAAAAAAAAAGTGGTTTCCTCATTCCAGTTCTTGCTTTAATCCTTAACAGTTTCCATAGGAGCAGTACAATTTTTGAAACATACTTAGTCTAATTCATAATATACAGAAATGCCACTCTAAGGAATTATATAAATTAATATATTAATTATATTTGTCAGTAAGAATAGCTATTGTAATACTTACTCAAATAGACTGCAATTTATACATATATTAACATTTTTTATACATCAAGCAATTTTTAGCCACATCCCAGCATGTGGATTAACAGAGATCTACTGAAGATGAGGGAGTCGGTTGTATTTACGTAATGTGGTTATCTACTTACTTCTATGAATATCTGCCTTTATATGCTTACAATATAGCTCTTTTCAATTTTTTTTTAAAACAAACAAAACAACAACCACCCCCCAAAAAAAACCCACCACAACCCAAAACTAGAAGAAAACACCCAACAAAAACAAACCACACCTTTTCCAGATTAACAGATTTCAAAGACTGTGAATCTAAATGACACACTTTGAGAAATAAGAGGTGGAAAACTTTTATTTATTTATTTATTTTGTAGTGAATTAAATTAAATTGTTATTTTGATACATCTTTTAGCCTGAGTCTCTGTCTCAAGCCAGCCCAGCCGAACATTAAAGGAGGACCATATGTTTAGTATAGCTATAACTTAAGACACAGTCACACAAAAATTGAACAAGTGCCGCTGTTTACACATCCTTGCAACAGAAACTTTATTCCAATACAGTTAAAGACATTAATTAGGGGGTTAGGTGTGGACAACTGTTTCCACTGGAGAGAGACATGTACTAGTATGCTCTTCTCTCTCTGCATCAAAAGATGAAAGAATTTCAGATTCAGTTGTATGCTTATTAGTTTGGAAGCTGACAATGAATGAGATATTAAGACTATTTTTAATTACTTTCTGTTGTAAGGTTTTAAGTATTCTGTATGGAATCCAGAAGGAAGAATGGCTCAATGTACTTGTGTAATAACTGGAAACAAGGAGAGGCTATAAAAACACAAACTGAATTGTTAAGAGGTACCCATCAGAACAAGTACTGTGCCTAACTGTTTGCAAGCATAATGTTTACATTTCTTAGAAATTTGGATAGGGTCCTCTGTGCCTTTCTGTGAAAAAGACTTGAAGTTCTAAAGGATTACAGAACATGAGTTAGCAAGCAGGGGAATTAATTAAGGAATTTAAAGAAACTATATCTTCAGAGAACTGGACACTCTTCTTCTTTCTCCTTAAGATAAAGGTCATTGCCAAGACAGAGGGAAAAGACCTTGGCGAAGCAGGAAGGCATGCTTTCAGAGAATAGCCTTTTATTATTACTCTGTTTTGTGATATCAATGAGCAGATTAGTTACACTTTGTGGAATGCAATATCCTGAAAGGAACAGGACAGGTGATCTGTTCTATGGATAGTTCTAAATTTACTTTCAATTTGGGAGTCAGGCATGTCTCCCTGCTGCCACCCTCTCCCTTTCTTGTGGGTTGAGTGCTGCCAAATTTGTATGAGATTTCCTGTCTTCAGAGCAATGAAGTTAAGATGGCAGGGTTTGTACATAAATACGAGGAGATTTATTTATTGCCTATTTAATGCTTAGTTTCTACAGAAAGAGTAAAAGCCAAAAACCAAAGAGGGGAAACAGGCAATCAAAGTTCAAATCATAATTTCCACTACTCTCTGTCACAGACAATATCTGGGATGATCTGGTTCCTAGTTACAAGAGATTAACATTAACAGAAGGAGTGTGCTCATTTGGTTCCTAAAATTGACGCTTCAGGTCAAAAAGTAAAAATAGAATGAAGGCAGGCATAGGCCATTCTTTTATTTTGGTCATATTACTGAAGATAGAATTAATATTTTTTTAATGAAGATTTTTGTGGACAGTAACTTAATAGTCAATAATGAGAAAGAAATATCTACATAGAATTGTTCATTGCAGTTGTGATGCTGTTCTATGAAAAATGATTAATATAATGTCTGTGATTTCAGTAGAAGTAAAATCAAGTTTTTAAATGGAGGGAAAGGGATGTGTGTCTCCTAAGGAAGACACAGGTGAACAGAGCGTTCTTTCAGTCAGTAATTTACATACACAAACTCACAAAAAGAACAATGAAAATATAATGAAAGAAACATTCCTAGTGTAATGGTATTTTTATTAAAGGAGCAATATGAAAGTCTAAGAGTAATGCTAGTTATCAGAGGAAGGGATTAGATTCAGTGTCAAGATTATTTGAAATGTCACCTACTTCAGTTTAAGAAGAAAAAAACCAAAAATCTTCCATCTGCTCATTGTTTTATGCACTACTTCTTTCAAATATCAAGGTTATTGTTTTCTTTTCCCAATATTTATGAAAAATATATACGGTCCTGGCTGCAAGGCTGTAAAAATCTGAAAACATAATATAAAATATTCCTGAGTCTATTATATCTGCAAGATGCAATATACGTGCACACATGTGGCTGCTCATCTTTTTAAGGTAGATGACATCTTTGGCATTACAGGCATGAGAAAGTGTTGAAAGCAAGTAAAGGCTTCTCAAGTGTATCCAGAATAGCTACAACGCATGCATTCAGTGCAGTTTAAGGGAGATTACTTTGACTAAGTGTTTAATACTGGAGATCATTGTATTTTATTCATGTGAAGGAGAGTAAGACATCATTCTGTTAATGCGTAAAATTAAGAAACAATATTAGTTTATGTTCATTAGTTTACACTGGTGGGGAATGGACTCAGCTGAAAGAAAAACAGGACCGTGGCACCAGCGCTGTTATAACAGTACTCAGAAGATGGATATGAAGGAAATGCTGAAAATTTGAATGTGGAATTGTGGTCCAGTGTTCTGGGACTTTCTTTTTGCCAATTTTTCTTAATTTTTTTCAGTGGTAAACTAAAAAATAGAATAGCTTTACTGGAAAAGCATCCTATCAGTAATTCAAGGCGCATAGTAAAAAGTCCATTTAAAATAATATTGTTTGAAAAGAAGTTCGAACTGCAATAAGAAAAGCACAAAATATGTGGAAGACAGTAATTGCATGATCATCGTACTTGTTTTTCCCAAAAATGTGGAGTATAAATCAAGAAGGTGCAGTAATTTACCTCAGTTTGACAGGTTTGTTTGAAGTCTTCCCTGAACCTAATTTGATAGTTCTTGATAAGCCAAGTGACCCCTCCAAAATCAGATGAAGTCTGGTTAGATGGCATCTGCAAAACCCTTAGCTAGTCTAGGTATGCCAGCCCAGTTGTCCTATCTGGACCTTAGCCAAGCCTGTCTGATCTCCCCATGAGTTCTATCCACAGCCTTAGCCCTATGAAATCTTTTAATGAGGATGTAAAATGGTGTTCTGCAACTAGCTCAGCCAGGTCCAATCTTCAGATCCCCATACAGCTGTCTCATCGGCTTATTCTGAAAGGAGTGATTCTGTGTGAATCCTAACCCTGGCAAAGTCACTGAAACTAGACCAGTGTTGCCTTTCAGACATGGAAAAGCTTCCAAGCAGAAGTATTATCTATAACTCAGTAATTTTTTACTCTTCCTTCCTGATTCAAATTTGAATCATATTTCCACACCAGCTTCACATTTCTTCTTACATAAGTCCTGCCTTTATTCCTTACCAAGTGGCTTCTGTGAATATCAAACCTTAGTACAGGCTACTTTGCAGGACCTAGCCTCAGAATTAAATTACTAGCTATTCTGAACTCTGATAGCAACTCTAAATCTACCCAAATAATTTCTGCTGGTTCTAGACTGTGAACCAAGGTAGTGATATAGCAAAACCCTGGCCTAAGTTTAGAATTATTCTTCCATTAGAAGGGGGGCAGGGTTATGGCTAGAATTTGGCTTCATAAACCAGTGGTCTTAGGAGTAATTAAAAAAAAAAAAGAAAAAGTGTTTTTTCTTATCTTGCCATTTCCTCAACTGCTAATGCTATATTTTTACTGCTATTTTTTTTTTCTTACAATTTAATGTATTTTATCTACATACTTATTTTCCCTATTGAATAACTGCTTTTTCATGGTTTAGGAAGCTCCAAGTTCATAAAGACCACATTCTGTGCCAATTTTGAGGGGGAAAGAGTTTTTTAAGAGTGAAAAATAATTCCTCCTAGTAGTTTTATCACTAGTTTAGTTCTGGTGTATGCATTTTATCCTCATTGTTATACAGGTTTATTTAGTCTTCACCTTTATCTTATTCAGGTATTGGAAGACTCTGCTGACAGTTAACCTTTGAGAATTTACTTAGTGCAAGACTTCTTTGCATCATATGTCATACAGAATCCGGAATTAATGCTGCTGGCATACTTCAAAGCTAACTAGAAACATTTTTGTTATAAGAAGAGCTGGCCTGTGGTGCTGTTATGCATTCTCTTCTCTGACACATTGTGTCAAGAAACCACAAGATTTAAAAGAAACAACAACCAACCGAACAAAAAACCAAAATGACAAACAAAAACCAAGCAAAAAAACCCTCAAGCCCCAAAAAAACCCAAAACAAAACAAAAACAACCCTCCCCCCAAAGTTTTTGCTTCCTATTTAAATGAAGATACTTCCACACCACACTGGCAATTTTATGTCCCTTCTTTGATTCAGGCAGTCCAAAGGCCCAGACACTTCACATGTGATGTGAACTTCAGTTACTAGTGTGATGAGAGAAGTAGAGTGAATAAGGCATAGGTAGTGAATAGTCAGAAGAGATGAGTAGTTATTTGACATTGTTTATATGTGTTTTATTTGGTCATTATGCAAGAGCTCACATCATTTTGATGTTTGGATGCTTATTTAGAATAATATGTGTAAAATTAGTTAAGAAAAAGATAAATGAAAGTGAAGTTGTTGTCCTCTGTGTATTTCAACAAATGGCAGGAGATATTTTAAAGGTCTGGGTGAATGTGTCAGATATCCTGGATTCTAATGAAAACTGTTTTCCAAACTGTAAAATAATAATGTCTTACGGAATTGTTTGAGAAATATACTGAATGTGTGCTGATCCTCAAGTGACTGGTGATGGCTGGAAAAAAAAAAAACCAAAAAACCAAAACCAAACATGCCATGTAAGACCAAAAACCTTAGAGGAAATAAATAATTTACACACACACACTCTTTTCTTTTCAACACAAAGAAATATTCTGGATTTGCACAGATTTTTTAGAGTAGTTTAATAAACTCAAAGGGAGCCAGAGTTCATGAACGGTAAATCCTACTCTCAATGGCTGTTTGATTCCACTATGTTCATTGGTTTTCTACAAAATTTATGTTGCTCATTAAAATGTTTGAGTACCACCTTTTTCTCCTACTGGTACTCAGCTTTACAAACAAGGATATTCATATAAAAAATGTTATTCACAGTTTAGAAACTGAAGGAATATAAAAATTGTAATGTTTTATATGCTCAATAAAATGTGGGTAATAGCTACTAACAGACTAACTAAATTTTAAATTTTTTCATGTCAAACTGAAATATATATAAAAGGTGCATAAACATTTTTACTAAGCAGCTTTGAGTAAACAGTAAATTGATTTTGGAAAGTAATTTGATTAACTATGTTAACAACAAAATTCTACACTACAGTTTTCCCTTTACTTTGTATGTATAAAAGGTAGTATGTAACTATTGAAAATGATGTAAAGAAAAGGTTAAGGCTGCAAAAAATTATACCTTGTGAGTTTGATCCCTTTCACAGTGTGTTTTTGTGTGTGCACTCTTGCTTACCCTTATTCTCATAAATTTGTTAACCCTTGTTGACCTGGTATTTGTCCAGTACTTACTGGAACATAGTCGTGACAAACTCTCTGTTCTGTTCAGTGCATTACCATTTATTTTGAAATTTCTTGTATGTTTTTAGTAGAGGTAGAGTTGAATAGTTACTTTACATAGTATATATTTACTGCCCTCCTCCTTCATGATCTTGGACAGTCTGCCTAAGTCCAGGAAGCAATTTTCTGTATGACTAAAGTATTTCTTAACTGCTGCGAGGTTTCTTTCTGTGCAGCATCTGGTGTTATCAAAGAAAAGGTATGAATCAAGACTGATTACTTTTCTAAAAATGCACTGCAGTTCTTGTAGGGCTGTGTGCAGAGTGGTAAAAGTTTGGATCACAAAGGATCTATGAAGTGTTATGTCCCAGTCCCTAGGCAGTTCCCCACTGAATATGTCCCAGAATTAGGTCAAAGGTTCCTTGAACAACTTGCCTGATGAGTTGACTCTAGGCACAAGGAAAATGACTTGGATTCTGCAAAAGGCTGTCAAGTGCAGAATGTTCTTACAGGAAACATTTAGGCTCAAAGAATAGTCCTTTGTTTCACTCAGAAGTTCCCAAGGAGTCCTGACAGATACTGACTTATTAAATTAAATTGGTAAAATTTTATGGGACCAAGAACAGAAGAGCAATGTTTCAGATGTTTTGTTTTCTCAAGTGTGTAATTAAATGCATTGATAATGGTTTTAAGTAGCTGTAATGAAGATCAGTGGGGCAGACTCTCTATGACATTTTTTGTCTAATGGACAGATGTGCGGAAGACTCAGATCCCCACTCCTTATAAACTATTTAAAAGTGAAAACCCTGATGGAAATGTCACAAGGAAAGACTTCTTTGTGGCATTTTTCTTCTTAAGGTCGAAACTTAGGAATGCATACTGTGGACTAGGTAATACAGATGGACTCAAACAGTCTGCACAAAGTGGTGGTGTTATTCTGACGATAAGAGGACATGTATGTTACAGGTGCACCTTGCTGTGGCTGGATCAGGCTAAAGTGTACTCAGCACTGTATAATAGATAGTTAACTGCAGCGCCAGTCTGCAACTCTGTTACCATGAGTACTAGTACAGTTTAGGATGCTTTCCGGAGGAACAACAACAAAGTTTCTTAATTTTGTACAGATGACCCATATACTTTCAATCTGCTATGGTTAAATCAGTGGTAACCTGTAACATCTGTAAGCAGACGTTCTTTAGAAAATAGTGAAATGGATTTATGGATCCATTCATACCATAAAGCTTTGGGGGGCAACATCCTTTGTCTCCTTTGCAACTAGCTATTCTTACTTGTGTTGTTTTAACTTCCCTCCCTTCACCCTAAAGGAGATAAAAAATTCTTTTTTTTTTTTTTTTTTTTTTTTTTTTTTTTTTTAAACTGGATTATTTCTTTCTTTAGAAGGTATTCATTAATGATGACTGTGCAAGCCATATACATCTTGAGTTTGTTTTATTTGAGGTCTCATCATGGGATTAAGTCTAATGGTAACAAATTAATACTTGTTAGTATTCTCACCACTGCCTGTGTAGATTATATCCCATTGCACTCAGCAGAGATCTATGTTTTTGTAAATTCTGTAATTTTGTGCTAGCTTTGACGAAGAAGGGTAAATCAAACTGACAGCAAAAGTTTATTACCGTTGGTAAACCAAGTATTTCATTAGTGTGTGTGTGTATTTATTTATTTATTTATTTATTCTTTCCTCCTATTTGATTCAACTGGTCACTCCTAAGCAAAGGTGGACATTTCTACCCGGAAGTTAATGGCACTGAAAATCTCCTGTAGTGGCTCTGGGTGTAATGATTTGAAAGATAGCTGATGAACACTGCTGTAAAAGCAAGCAGAAAGAAACCAGTGTGAAGAGATGGGAAAATAAACTTGAAAAATTTCTGGGATGACATGTTTTCTCATCATCGTTACCAGTACTGTGCTGTCAACTGGAGAAATCTCAAAGCCCTGGCAGTAGGACTAATTTAATCCAGTGGTAATTTATGTGCCACTCAAGAAAGGGTCTTTTTTTAACATGAAGAAATTACTCTGATTATATAATTGAATGGCAGAATTCATTACTGGGAAATGCCACCTGTGGAGAAGGATTTGCTCTAATTCCATTTCTACTATGGAGTAGCAGATTAGTGTGGTATAAGTCACTCAAGAAGCCATCATGGAACTTATAGAGGGAATAGACCCAGTAAACTATGCAATCCATGCCCATCAGAATATGATTGTTCCTTATAATGTATTTTGTATTGCCAATGCAATTTGAAATGGCTCAGATGAGTATGTAGCTGCTTTTATAGGAAATAAATGAAATGATGCTGTACTGACTGTGGCTGCTAGAAAAGTATTATTAACACTAGCATTAGCTGGTATTTCTTCAGCATAGTGAAGTGCAAGATAAGTTTCAAATATTCTGTATAATGTATTCTGAAACGAAAGGACAAAGAAATATTCACTTCTGAATCTTTTCAGGCCAAGTCTACAATTTGAAGCATCTGATCTAGAGAGAGAGAGAAGCATCTGTTTCTACCTAAAGTGATAATGCATTCTGACTACACAAACCAAATACTTGTATTCTGCATATCCCTCCCCTTATTTACCCGAGTGACCCAAAATTTTGGCTAATTGTCATCCCTAGGTGAAATTAGTCAGACATGGTTTGCACAACCATCTGGGGTTAGAGCACTTGCCTCAAAAGTGCAGGGCAATAAATTTTGCTCAGTTTACGTTATTCTTCATATCCCCAGAACACAGAAACAAGCCAATTACCAAAACATAAAATGTCTTAGATAAGAGCATTTTCCATACCATTTTGTTGAAATAGAATACCTCCCACTAGAAATGTAGGAGTCGTGGGACAGGAAGGAGGTGGCAAATAGGAATCTCTTTCTGTCCTCCTGGCTTGTATACTCACTGGCGAGGGACAAGTACCAATCATCTAGATTGTTGTCTCTAGGACGTTTGCATCTTTCACACCTTTTAGTACACAAGGACAGATATGGTTAAATGCCCAAGGAAATGTCATGGCAAATAAGGAGACATTCCATGACTTTAGATTCCCATGCAATTAGAAATATGGACTAATAGATAGATTGGCTAGTTATTTGTCACTAAGATGGGTTGCAGCTGTCTAAACCATAAATTAGATTCAATTTGGTTGAATAGGACCTCACCTAAAATGTCCAGAGAGCATGTCTACTTAAAACCAAAACAAATAGATTTACTCCTTTGTTACCTGGTGTATTCGTCTGGAAAAAAAAAAGAAAAAAAAAAAGTTCCTTCTGTAAATTTCAATGTATTGATATTTTCAAACAGGTCAGAGATCCTGAAAAATGTTAAAATATTAATACACATATAGTGTTCAGTCTCCCTCTGTTAGTTTTTAAGATGTAACAGCAGTTCAAGATTCCAGTAATTACACTCAAATAAAAAGCAGTAGTATGACTACTGGTAGTACGGAGCTCTGGAACAGGCTGCCCAGAGAGGCTGGGGAGTCTTCATCTCTGGAGATGTTCAAAACCCACCTGGGTGCTTTTCTGTGCAACCTGTTATAGGGTTTAGCAGGGGGGTTGGACTAGATGATCTCTAGAGGTCCCTTCCAGTCCCTGTGATTCTGTGACTATGGGGCCAACAAAGAAGAGGAGAAAAGAATAGCAGTTTAGTGTGCCAAGCACAGATTTTTTTTTATTTGTCTTTACTTTTTATATTTTAT